>NC_140080.1:85748672-85841172 GCF_964194135.1 Talpa europaea | reverse complement strand
AAAGCTTTTGAAACCACGGATGGTTACCAGTTCTTCATTTTTGCTTCATGAGACAGACAGCAAAGTCTAGTTGTGTGTGCTCCTTGGATGGGCCAATTCTATACCATTTTTACAAATGCCTTCATGCATACACTGGGGAAGCAGATTTTTGTTTATTCTACAGTGTGTATTGTACTGGCTCTAATTCTGCATTCAGCGGCTTTTGATTTGGTGCCAGACATCTTGTGGAGATTGTGTATGCCATGCGTTAATTGTTCAAAATGCCTATCGAAGAGACTTTACATTTGAGTTTCGTTTGTTGTTTTGGGTTTGAGTATCTATGCATTTCTGTGTGTATGTGCGCATAAGACCAATGTGTGTTTTAAGCTATATTGTTGGAGTTAAGTGTGATCAGCTATTTGTTACACAAGCTTTCCTCTGAAGACAACACAGCACTGAATTCCTTCCTTTTTTCCCAGTGACAAGTCAATTACTTGTTTAAATTCAGTTTGAACTCTCTGAACTGAGAGAGGCCAGAGGAAGCAGGTTTTCCCTGTGAATAAACAAAAGAAGAAAAATGTAAAATCATTCCAAAACACTGTGATTTTAGGTTGTGGGAAGAGTACAATTAAGCATTACAACAACTATGATTTCTTCTTTTTGGACTGGCAACTACAGGGTTTGTAAAACCAGTTTTCCTCTAACTTCCTAGCAAGAGAAATGTTACAATCAATGATATTTTAGGACAAAGGAAAACATGAATTTTCTGTTACCTTAAGTTAGGAAGTGTTTCCATGACCATATTCTGCAACAAATGGTTTCCTTCATTTTGTGAAACACTGAACCTGTTCTCAAGTGTGGACTTCATGAAGCCAAACCTACAAAAAAATCATAACACTAGCGCTATCAAAGAATCCACCCTGATTATACATCAGAATGTATTTTTTTAAAAAATCAGCTCCTCTTCAGGTGAGAATATCATGGACTTGACCAAATGATTTTTGTGATTCCTTTTCTCTGTGGATTAGAGTATTGAATACAAATGAATTGGCTGCTCTGCTAAATAAAAACTTTTAAAGCATTGCATCTTAACGATAGGAGAGAGGTTTTTCTGCAGAGAAAATCAGTAGAGTTTCTTTTAAGGGTTACAAGTGTGAGCTGCTGTCAGATTGTGCCGGTGTCTGTCCTCATTCAGGCTGGAAGCTGTAGCAGGCATCACCTGGGCTTCAATAAGTATAGCTCTAGCTCCGCATTTTGATTTTTTATAACTTCTTACATCTTCTTATTCAATGAATAAGAATTTTAATAAGTAATTATTTGGTCAAAATTCATATATCTAAAAATAAATCAATTTCACAAAGATAAAATTATGGCAAATGAAATTGAAAACAAAAGTGGCGAAATTCCCTCCTAATGGTAATTTAAGATCACATCATCAGCTCTCGCCAGCATGTGCATGTGTTAAACCGTACAGAGAAACCTATAATTATTGTAATTGCTCTTTTTGCTTTATACTAACAAGCTTCAAACCATGTTTCAAACTAGTCGTTTTGAAATAGTTATTTGTCAAGTCATCAAATCTCAGAAAGTAAATGGTAATGAGCTTTCCATGTTTACATTCTGACTGGTGGTCATATTATGCAGCTTTTCAACCCCATAAAGTTCAAAGATGAAAATGGATGATTATTTCTGATATCGAGGCCAAAAAAAAAAAATCCTGATTCCTGCTTACGATGAAAAAGGGACATTTTGATCTCAAAGTCTCTTAGTTGGAAATGCACTCTCAGAAGATAGTTTTCCTGTGAATTAGTGACAATCTCAGACAGCACCCTAAGTTTTTTTAAGCTAAAGATTAGGATTCAAAGTATTTTGGTTTTTTTTTTACCCCCACGTGCTAACATTAAAAAAAGCTTAATATTTAATCAATACCATTAATAATATCTTACGGTATATTTTACATACAACCTTTTCTTTGCGGTCCTCACAGTTGCTTTCCGGAGCCTCATGCAGGTAGCCAGTGAGTTTTAAAGTTTTTAGTAGTGTATCAGCTAAGCAAGTTGTATTTAATATTTTTGAAAGATAATTCATATACTTAACTATTTTCAGAACCACAGTTAGAAATGAAAGCAGCTGACATAATTGTGTTACTTTTAAAATTCCTTGTTTAGCTTGTATTAACTGAACAAAAATTTGCTTAGGTCACAAACTAATATAATTTTTCAATTCCCCACGGATTCAAGAAAACAAAATATATTATAGACAAAACATGCAGAAAAAAACTTCCCTTAAGTGAACTTACTTTTTGGTATTGCCATATTAAGCATTTTAATTTACCCCATTGTAAAACCACAGTGATTTTTTTTCTTTTGTGTTTGATTGCTTAAAACAAAATTATGTTCATTTTGTTGTTTACGTTTAAGCTGGCAAAAAAAAAAAAAAATCACCCGACGCTTAATCTTGATATTGGGACTTGCTCTCTTGCTTCTGATTAAATTTCCAAAATCTCTGCCTGAGATTCATAGATGCCAGAACATTTCTCTGGGGCAAATTTCTTCGAAGGAAAAATATAGATCAGTTATATATTTGGTTAATTTTATCTCATCTCTAATTTCTGGTAGGTCTAAGCATTTTTGAATGTACAGTTGAGAAATGATAAGCATCCCTATAGCTAGGCGATGGCATTGTTTCAAGGAGAATTAAAAGAAAGGACATTGGAACACAGGGGGAAGAGGACTGAGGAGAAAAGTAGCCAGGAAAAAAAGATCTAATAGCTGGTGCAGTCTTTAAATACCTTTCCAACTGATCTGCAGGAAATTGTGCTGGAGAATTGTTTGTTTCCTGTTCCACTATAAATGTGGTTTGCATTACTGTCCCTATTTGTTTTGCTTTTTACTAAAATTGCAGTACCATTATAGAGACTTGAGAATCAGTGAATTCATCCTTAAAACTTATTTTTTAAATAACCTTTTGTCATCATTTGATTTTAGACGTCATCATATTTCATTATTATGAATGTTGTGTGTGTTTCCAAGTCTGCTTGAAACTTCCATCACTGTGATGCTACCAAGGGGGAGGGGATATTGCTTTTATCTTATTAGAATTTGTATCACTAGAATTGCCATGTACACCATACCTATATAGGGTCAGCAGTATGCCATCAGGAAATTATTCTCTCTATATCTATGGATAAAATTATGGATCCAGTGAAATTACATAGATTTAAAATATGATTGTGGCAACTTCAAAAGTTGTTAGAGTGCAGGTTTACTTTACTCTTAAGAAAATGCAGTAGGGACCTATTTGCCCTCATGTCAAACTTGAATGCATATCTTAGAATTCTGACAATTTCAACACACACACACACACACAATCATTCCACTTTTTTCCTTTTTTCCTCCAAGATTATCAGATTAAAAGAAACTTCATTTTTCACATTCAGTGTAATTTAAAAGATAATTTTAGATTTCAGTCTTTTAGAGTTTGTGTGGCTTTGATTGGGTTGAAATCAGTCCTTAATACTCCAAACATAACTCTAAGGTGACACAGGGTAAAGTTATATGTTGTAAACATTATAAAAATGTTTATGCTAAAAAATAAGATTTAGAACTCTGTGTTCATAAAATATTTATGACCTATTCAGGAAATCATCATAGTAATTTTAAAAAGCAGTTATCTGTATACTAGGCAAAACAGATGAATAGTGACAAAATTGAAAGAAATACCTCCATAAAATAATTCTATTTGGATGAAGTGATCTAAAAAGTGAAGCGTAAAATTTTCAGGAAACTTCCCAGGTTTTGGAAGTGTTTAAACACTTGACGATCTGTAATACACAATTTGCTCCTTTATCCTATCATGTTAGGCAAATTGCTATTATTACATTTTATTAAGCAAAACAATTCTATTCTTCTGATGAATAATTCTGAATGTTAAATTCACTGGTTTGCTTTGAAAATGCTAACTTTGGGATCCTTTGCTCATGATTTACCATTTAGGTTGCAAACTATAAGCTTTTGTTAACAGATGTACTTAAGTCACCAAAACCACCTTCTGATGAGTATTTTAAAAATCACATTTCTGATAGTTTTGTCTGTAAATTTCCTGTTGCTTCAAGTCTTTTATCTAGTTTTCTTCAAATTGTTTTTAATTAAAGTGGTCTGATCTGCACATGCTAATCAGGACATTTTATTCAAAAGTGACTTTAATAGGGGTGCTATACCTCCAGCATTTTATTTGGGAGAACATTCTGCTTTAAAGGCACTCCCCCTATCCAATTGGGATAAAGAGTGGGTTTAAAACACCTGAGAAGTCAGAAACCAGAGAGTGTAGATGATGGTCTAATTTCAGATTCCACCAAAAAAAAAAAAAAATGCAGGCTTTGGCATCCTCTAGAGACCTTGGGCTGTGCTTTCCTGGAGACCAAATTACACTCCTCTTGAGAGAGGGCACGTTGAGGTAATTGGTGGGACAGAGTGGGGAGAGTTGAATTCCAGCTGCTTCCATTGTAGCTGACCTGAAAATGAATAGGGGATGTTAAGAGTGGAGGCTAACATTTATCTTGGCTTTTTCACCTCCACAAACCCAAGGGTGAGAATTATAGAGTACTGAATGACTGCACCAATAATAATCCTGTTCAAATGGGAATTGCTATGTTGGGAAAAGCTCTGACACCATTTTAAAAATAGTTGATGCATTTACCAACCACAATCCTATTACTATAGCCCCAATAAAGTTTAGCCACAGTATGGAAACACTCCTTGTTTTTATTGTTAGTCATCTAGTGAGTGTGTCTTGGATTCTCACCTCTGAGGCTACCATTTTAAAACGCTCATAATGAAAGACATTCCGAAGGCGCTGGAATCCCATGCCCAAGAAGGGAAGCCTAAAGTGGAAGTGTCTGTACTCCTTCACCCCCAGAATGTGTGCATGTTTTCTCTCTCTTTCTCTCTCTCTCTCTCTCTCTCTCTCTCTCTCTCTCTCTCTCTCTCTCTCTCTCTCAATAATGCTGTATTGCTCAATAGCTTTTCTAACGAATAAACCAAATTAAATTGATGTTACATGCATATTTAAACCCCATCCAGTTAAGTACTGACGTGATTAAAATAATCAAATGTATTACTTAAAAAATTAAAAAGGATAAATTCTGTACCCCATTATTTTATTGACTTTTAAATATAAATTGCAGAAATGTTTACATTCCTAATGGCATTATTAAGCTAAACTGACAAATCAGAGGAAAAAAGTTGATTGCCCAGCACATTATTATTTCTGCACCTGTTATTACAATTCAGAAGTGGAGGCTCAGCATACAGGAGCAGAATGGGTGCTGTTTTCTTAGGCTTCCTTTGTGTGATGTGGGGGTTGGGATAAATGTTTAACAAGTGTGGTTTTACTTTGTAGTGCCTTTTTGTGTGTTGATGTGATTAAAAGACTACAGTGTTTTTCGTGTAGCTTTGAAATTAATATGCAAATAATAGGGGATGGTAGGACTCTCCTGTACCTGCTGCACTGATGCCTCCCTGAACAGAACCGGGGATTTTAGCTTTTTAGTGTAGGTGGTTTCGCCAACTTTCATCTCTCCTCTGTGAAAATGCAGGGAAAAATGAGACAAGAGGGGCATAGCGTATTAATTTAAGAATAACTTCAGAACTATGCTAAAATATTTTAGATTTTTATTTTCTAGTTATGTATTATTGGTCAGGTTGGTAGGACTTCGATTAAATTTTTTTAAATGATGATGTAAATGATATAACATTGCCAGTGCTTTGGTTTAATTTCTTTTCCTTTAGTTTATTTCCTCTTTATATTAATTGTACAATAATCAATTTTCTAATATTTCAGCCCTGTTCCTCTCATAGGTGGCAATGATTGTTAATAGAATTCAAAAGTGACTTGGTGCTTATTGTCCACAATTAATTTCATACAGAGCAACCTAAACTTTTGGCAACCAGTGGAGTAAACAGAGCCACATTCCTTTTTGCTGTTTTTTTTTCAGGTTCTTAAGAATGTCATTATAATCTTCAAAATGTAATGCCAGATTTGGATTGAGAGGGGGGGAAAGTATCTTGACTTCTTCCTATCCAACAGATAGTTTGAGTTTGAAAAAAAAAATGGTTAAAATGCTATTGATGTCCTTGAAGTTACTAGTCAATGCTATGCATATGAGTTTAGATTTTGTCCTGTGTAATAATTTAAATACCTAGACTTTAATAACACTTAATGTGTAGCATGGATCCCACTTAATCTCTCCCCGGCTTCACAGCTAAATGTTTATACAAACGATCTCTCAATTTTGATATCAACTATTTAACTGTCTTTCCAGAGTTAATACTATTTCCATAATTAAACATGTTGCACAGTTCCCTAGGAGTCTAACTTTAAAATGATGTCCTTCTGTTTTTCTAAGCTATCTATTGGCTAGGTCAGCAAAGAAATAGGAGCCTGGGTTTATTTTATAGCAAATACGTTATTACTCTACTATTGTATTAGATATTCAGCTTTCAGAGGGAGTAAAAGATAAAATTCCATCATATTTTCATTTTGTTACATTTGCAGCAGAAATGTGTATGCTCAAATTGGTTATTTTAAACTCATGACAGCTGTGATATTTAAAATGATCACAGCTGTTGTGACTTAAAATTGATTTTTCTATTAACACCTGAGAAAAAGACCTGTGCTGTATTAAAAACTTAAATAAGGTAACTGTAAAATTAGATATGTTGATGTGAATCTGGTAATCCTGCTTCCCAGAGGTTGCAAAGTACAGCAAACCCCTTGGATGCTTCCAGGGAATGAGCTAAAACTGCTATAAATAGCAGTGTGATTGTTAAATTCATTTACCTTTTAAAGAATTCATGTAATCACAGATCCTCTTAGCCCAACTTTACAATGTCAGTTTTGCTAATAAAACCTTTTAGGAGTCAATGTACTTCATTAACTCCAAGAAAGATGACTTATGTGAATCATTATGAGACCCTAACCTCTGCACTTCTTTACTTTTCAGATATGACATTGAGAAATGCGAAACCACAATAAATCTGTCCTTATGGAGGAAGTTTTGGTTATATGGTTCTTTTCCTCCTCCATTTTTAAATGATGAAAAAAAGAAAAACAGTTTAAAAAGGAGAAACAAATTATGACTAAGTAGTTTTAAGTTAGCACTTGCTTTTGGAATTGTTAATAGATTTTTAATGTTCACTTTGCAGATCCATTTACCTTGTTTTAGAGTTAGATGTGCTCCCTGATTTGGTTGATCTGTTTTGACATTGTCCTCATGATAACCAGTGTTGGAATCTCGAATGTAGCAGAAGAGGAACTAACGGTTTATCCAGTCTGACAAAACTTAGACACATGGGTATTGAGATAGGTTCATATTTTGAAGTAGATGATGTAGAGGATGGAACATACAGCTGGCCTGATGTGGAATTATTTATAGATAATCGTGCCTCACAGATGCATTGCCAACAGGGAGCTATGTAGATTAAACTCTTTGGCTGGTCCTAGGCTTTTTACCTGTGTAACTCAATCAGAATTAAAAGCATGACAGATTTTATGATGATAAATGTATGGCTGATCAGAGAAAGTACGGATGAGTGGGTGAATAGATGGATAGATTACATAACTAGACAGTAATAGATAATGCCAATTATTTATTACTCAAAATGTGTTTATTCATCAAAATTTACATACAATGTATTATTTTGATTATGGTGTATCGTCTTGAGCCTTAGTCAAAAATAGTGAACATTTGCTATCGCATAACTAATTATAATAGAGATGGTTGCAAAACTTCCAGAATGAGCTGACTACCTATTTCAAAGTTACAGCCTAGGACTGATGTGCGCCATAAGATCACAAGGTCAGAATGTCACAGACGGAGTGATCCATCAGTGTAAATGGATGCTTCCTGGTTTAGCTGAAGGAAGATATTCCTAGTGATGGCCATGGTTTATGTGGAGATTTAAGAAAATCAAAGTGGGTATTTGTTGCAGACATGCTCAGATTACAAACATCTATCTTTAGAACAGTGGTGACCCCCAGGGGACATGTGGCAATATGTGAAAAATATCTGATTGTCACAACTGTAGGAATGGATTGGGGGTTCACCGTTGGCATCTAAGGATGTTGCTCCACATCTTACAGGTCAGCTCCTCACTACTGCTGAGGTTGAAAAATCCTATTTTTGAAGTTACAGACCCGGCCCTTAATAATTAATTCCTGACATAATGGCCAGCCACCTTAAGAATGATGGCAGCTTCTTTTTTCTTCCCAAAACAGTTCTTTTTTTTCTTTCCCCCCCCCCCTCTGCATTGTGCACTTTAATAGTGTCCAGGTATTTCCAGCTTTACCTTGGAAATGTGTGACTTCATTTCAGGTGTTGGAAATATAGTACTCTATTTGTGAGCCCACTGAAAGAACTTCCGAGTAGAATATGTTGAGTACGTACATGAAAGAATGTACATCCCTTCATAGCCTAAATGTATATTTATATATTTTCGAAATATCTTGATTCTCTCTCTCAGTGCAAATGTTGATTTAGTAGCATCGTTCTAAAAGTCACAGTTTGGAAGCATTACTATTTTTCTACAGGACATATAGAAGAAATAAATGAGTATAAAGAAATTAATAATTACATATAAGTATTTTTGGCATTAAGGATATTGTTTGCATCATCATTACATACATCCTCTGCACCAAGAGAAGATTAAAAATTAAAACCAACATTGATGATTCTCTTTTCAGCTTTCCCAATAAAGCAGCTTCTTTCTCCACCCACAAAGGGGATCTCTCTTCCTGCCACTTCTGCGCTTCCCATCAATGGTGGGTAATTCTTGGCAGTGATTTGGAAGTGATTTTGAAATCTAGATTGCCTTCCCTAGCACCCTGTGGAGGAAGGTGGCGGTATCTGGTGGCAGAGTCTTACACCTGCCAACTTGTAGAACCCAGAAGCACACCTCACTTCTTACATGCCAAGGTTTGGAGAGAGCTGCCAAGTCTAACAGTAACTAGTGCCATTCTTGAATTTCCTCCTCATGCTACACAGGGTCCTCCAAGGTTCAGTCAGGGTAGCGATGGCAGCCGGCACCGGCGTGGCAGGCTCTTGTTTGCAGTCTCTCTTGGGTGTACAGATCTGCTTTTGCTTATTGCTGAGTCCATTGTTGTATTTCAGTTCCCTCTGAGTACCCTCACACTGTGCCAAGAACCTCCCTATTTCCCTGTCCAGTTTGGTGCAACCCAGTTTGAGTAAAATCATATTGATAATTTGGCGTTTACTGTGCTAGTCACGCCAAAGCCATCTTATAGCAGTGCCCTAATTGGCATTTATTTGATTCGTCTTCCACATTTTATTGTACAGGATTGTCTGTACTCAAAGTGAGCAACTGAGAGTGAAATTTTAAATGTTTCTGTGTGTGTGCCAGGCAAGCAATAAAGATTACCATTTTTGATGATGATCTCATTGATTTGGGGATTTCTGTTTCTGGGAGGTAGTAAATTGTTTTCACTGCAAATTTGCTTTAAAAGTCAAAGCTTTTTGAAGGAGCATGGACCTTATTCTCATTTTTAAATCAATATAATCAAAATGATTAATTACGATGGTCCATCTTGGACTCTCAATAACTCTTAGATTTCATATGCTCCAGTATTGTGTCCGGAATAATATTAGAATATTAACTTGCTTGCACCATGTTTTTAGAATGTGCTTCAGAAAGCTTGAGTGTGTGGTATTTGTCAGACATTTATGGAGTATACAGTCAATCTTACCGTGACCTTAATTAATAGGAAAGAAGTCTATAACTGAAGTTTGCAGTAAATATTTTATTGTAGTAATAATCAATATTCAATAAAATACATCTGTAAGCCTCAGCCCTTTCAGAGCGCTTTCTCACACACCATCTAATTTAACCTCACGGGGCTGCAGTAAGACCGGCGGCCCAAACGCTGCTGTTGCTTTTCACAGAGCTGTCCAACGGGGTGGACACTGACCACATGCCTGAAAAATGGAAGTGTGATGGGTCTGAATAACATGCTCAAGATCACATGGCTTAGAACAGAACTAGAGCGGCTTCCGCTACACATTCCAATATCATTTTGACATTTGTGTACCTTTACATTCAGCAAACATCACAAGTAAGAACTGACATTTTTATGCTACATAGCATTTTAGTGAATGTTGTCTCCTCCTCGTTGTTATTAAATTTAAAGCTTGATTTAGACAAACTTTACAAAGCACACCACCCTTTGTCCATCTGCACACAGTGGGGACCCAGAATTATACCTTACTCATCTCCTCCAGGAGATAGACTGTGTTTTAGTGCATCTTTATATATGTGTTAGCATGTTGTGGACGACCAAGAAATATATAGGCAGCCAAAGGAGAGAAAGTGCAGCTGCCATACTTGCTTTTACACCAAGGCAAAACTTTTGAGTAGAATATTCCCTGAGAGCTGATCTCCAAAGAATTTAGAGAGGTGACACCTTTGCTCTGAGTGCCCTAGTGAAAAGTAATATTTTAAAAGAAAAGCAGTTTGTATTTGAATACATAATATAAATATCTCTTTCAGCTAAATTAAAATGTCCTTAAGTCTTAACAGTCGTTTAATTCCTAACCTGACATTGTGGTGTTTTGAAATTTTCACTTCTCAACACATTTTCAGATATTTGGAGGGCAAACTTTAACTCTTTGTCTTCCCCTCAAAGCTGACAACAATATGCACATAGTGGTCCATCCGGTACTCAAATAACATTTGATGAATGAAGTAATAAGTATTGAAACCTTTTTTTATGTCACATTTTCAAGGTTTCTCTTCTTCAAAATAGCCCAGTGAAGACATTTGTAGAATGAATAACTAAAAACATTTATTTTCCTTCATTGCATCTTTAAGTTTTAAGTTGTGGAGAACATGCCCCATGAATGAATGTCTGTGGTGCTGATAACCGCTTTGGCTCGTAGTGCTTACTCGAAATTGTACCGGTTATTTTTCAAATATAACTGCGGATGGCAGGGCATGAGTGTAGAGGCCTTAGGATATTGGTGAGCACAGGGAATAGGTGGTCTGTGCCTTATGTTTGTACCACTTTAATAGGTGAGGTGACTGCAGATTTTTTTTTTCCCATCATCCTCTGGTTGGGAAAACCAGAAACCTACATGCCTAGCAGATGCTTTCTCATTGGGCTTCTAACAGTATAAGCAAGCTATCATTTCTCTCAGTAATAATTATGGTGTTAAGAGGCATTTGTGTTCTCTGCACTCTTTCAGCTTGTACCATGTTTAGTTCCTGTTATGCAAATACTGCTTTAAACTTAGAAATGCCAATTTGCATTAATATTTTGGTTTCATATAGCTAGCTATTGCATTTCACAAACAAGTGCATTTTAATGAGTACTGGCAGAATGTTAAAAAAAAATGTTATTCATTAAATTCTATTCTAGAAAATGCAGTCATTGGTTGCCAAAAATCATTAAGACAAAATAAAATGTGTTTGGAGGCCACAAGGCTATTCCGCTTAAAGATTGTTGGGCCATTATGGCATTCAGTGCTGTGAGATTCGGTGCTGTTCCTATAGGCATGGAGGGTGAGGGTTACTACTGGAAAATAGAAGCCAGGGTACCATTGACATTTGGGTTTATTTTCAAAATGTAAACATATTTTACTTCTTGGTATTTGCCTTAAGACCATAGGGAATTCACCTCTGAGTTAATGTGAAGACTGCAATCGTAAACACCAAGTTGTAAAGCAGTGTATTCCTATTTTATATTTTGATGTTAAATCCTGAAATTAGGTTTTTGCTGTTTTATGATTTATTTTTTTCCTCCCCTTGTGAAGATATTTTTTTTTCTTTAATCAGAACTGTGAGCATAAAATTTTTTGATGGGCGCTGTATGGAAAAGTAAAAATTTTGCAACTGGATTTTCAGAAACGAACTGTTTTAACACATGGACTTTTAATGTTGCTGTCACGGTTGTCATAGCTTGTGGTTGCTAATTAAAATGAGCTTTTTTTTTTGTGGTGGTGTTGCCGTTGTTACCCACCCCACCCCACCCCACCCCCATCTTCAACTCACTTTTCCCAGAAGGAGAGTTCCAAGCCTTTGAAAATTCTCATGATTTTGCAAATCCACTCTATTTTTGTCTAGAATACAGGAAAGTTAAAACTGTGACTGGTATGATGCCATGTTTTGAATCCAATTTTAAAGCAACCCTTAGCAACCCAGGGAGTAAAGCTGACATCTTTGTATCTGTAATGAAGATAATTATACCTGCAAGGTGACATCACTAGTGGTGACAAATGCACTTGAAAACTGAGTCTCTGGTCTTCTCTGAATTCTGTAGACTACTTTTGGCATTTAGCACTAGACACCTCTTTCATGCTTGTCGTTTGAGAAGTTGCTTTCAGATGAATTTACTAAAGCTGACTGACACAGGGTTAAATTAATTCTTTTCTTTATTACTCAAAGTGATACAGACCTTTCTTGGACTAATGTAGCTTAATTAGTGGTCAATTAAAACTGAACATTGCTGAATTGAAGTTCTTTGATCAAACTCCCTGGCATGGGTTCGCTTTCTTTAACTAGCCACCATCTTGAATTCATTTGGAATCAGTAGTATAAACAAGTTTAAAACTGGTTCTTTTATAAGAAAGTCAGCAGGCTTGTATAGCTGTGGTTTCTTTTTTTACTTCTGTAGGCGGCAATTCAAAGGCATGCTAAATGAAAACAGTACTACCCCCTGAAAAAAAATACATTTTTAAAAGTAACACTGAGTAGTCAGAAAACAGTCAATACCCGCACCTATTTATTCTAGAGAGAAGATAAATTTCCCAATTTCAGTGGTTAATTTTGTTGTTACATGGAATCCTAAAAGAAAACTGCCTGCCCTCACCAAGTTCATAGTTATAACAAAAAAAGGAAAAAAAAACAAACAAATCAAGCTGGGGGTGTGGGGGAGAGATGGGGCAGGCACTGCTATAACATGTATACAGAGATTTAACCCAATTGCCCCTAAATTCATTCTTTATTGCTCTTGGGAAAGCATTTCACTTCTGTGCCTTGGGGCTGAGGCTGAGAATTTACTGAATTTACTTGTTGATTTTGTCATTTCTTTTGGAGGGCACTATTGCATCAGTGTGCGGACCGATGATGGAATATCTTTTACGCAAACCACTAGGTTAAAATATACATTGCTTTTCTTAGAATTTGGGTTCAGCTAAAAAAAAAAAAAAAAATAAGGAAAGAGAGAATGTGGGGAAACCGGGAACAGGGACAGAGAAAGTCACTAAATATTTGCAAGTAGATCAGCCTCTTTCTTTTATATAGCTGCATGTCTTAATATTTAACATGCATATGCTGTTCTTGTCGAAACATCAATTGATACCATTCAGTAATCCCAGTTTTTGAAAGCCTAACAGCCTATAAATACCATAGCTGGCATTTAGTTAGTGCTGTGTATTTTAAAGTATTAATTAAAACTGGCACTTTGATACTGGAAATAAAAGTAATAGATTAGGTTTTAAAGAGATAATTTGCTTGATCTGTAATGACTTCTTCCCACTTCTGAAAATATTACAGAGAAAGAGTTAAGGAAATCTTGGAAGTTACCATGTGGCATTTCCTTCCCCCTCTACGTGAAGTTCTCATGACTTATATCCAAAAATTAGACTTATAAACAATAATTAAAATAAAAATTTCATCACTTGACAGAAAGAGAAATTGTTTATAGTCAATGTGCCTTTCAGCATTTTCACTTGCCTTCTCCCTAAAGGGCTGATTAGAATGTAATAATTGGGGATGATAGCGGGAGGAAGACGACAATTCCATTTAATTAAAGATAATTTATTTTACTTTAAATTGGTGATGTCCCACATGAATAAGAGTAGATTTAGCAGATAGATTTATTAATGGGTACTGACATCTCAGTTGACATAAAAAGCAAACATTTTCTTTCCTCATTGTTTTTATTGTGTCTCAGCACCTGAAACTGCTATCATCCTGCTCCCCTCTGCTTTACAGAGCTGTAGACTTTTCCACCAAATATGCAATTATTAGTTTAGAAGCAAAACCAATTTGATCCTCTGCTGAGTTAAAAACCAGGCCAGCAATGTGAGAGGCTGCTAGTTTCTCAGGACTAACGCTAGCAGCTCTCCCTCCTCCAATGACATTCTTTTGACTGAACTTTAAGATATTTGAGTTTTCAAATTCCAAGACACTTGCAGCATTTTGAATGAAGATCATTACGATTTCCTTTGGTCTTGGGCAAGTTGCTTGCGTGTTCCTTAAAAGAGAACTTGACCTTGAATGTCAAGAACAGTAAAAAGTGTCACAAACATCATTTGTACCGCTTTTAGGTTCCTTTCTGACAAGGAATTCTGTAGAAATCAAGACTCTTATGTAATATTTTTTATTGTTGACTCAGGCAATTACAAACAGATCCTGGAAGTTACGGAAATTTTTAAGTTAGAAATAGGACTTTAAAAATACGTGAAATTTTTTTAACATCTCAGCCTGTGATAATTTTCTGTTGGTGTACCGGTAGCAAAATTGTGTTTATAATTCTATAAATCCTGAGGTACTTTATGCTTCTGACAAACTGTGTTCAGGGTTCCCAATTTCTATTTCATCACTTTTACGTTATCCTTACAGCTCTACCCTCACATCACAGTTCTCTGTTATCTGTGTTTTCCATTGTTAAGTTATTTCTGTATACTTGCCTGGTAAGTTTCATTCACATCATATTTTTCTTCTCTAATTAAAATACAGGTGCCCTGGGCAATTCGTTCCCCCAGGACTTCAAACTTGCTCCATTCACAGTGACCCTCTAGTTTTACTTACATTCATTTCTTTTACTACTTTGTTACCCTACTTTTCAAATGCAATCCTTTCTGCTAATTTCCTTTCCTTGCCTCTTCAGATTTCAGATTTGTGTTTTTCTAACTTATGTCAAAAATTAGTTTTATTTAACTAGTATATTCAAAATGAAGGGAGGAATGAGATTATGAGATTTTTTCGGGGGGAGGGTGGAATTTTTATTTTGAACCAAATGGGTTTATTTTACCCAATTCTGCCATTTTAACATTTCATATTGATGTTCAATCAGTGGTGGTGTATTTTAAGGATTAAGATTTTTATGTTGCGTTAACCATCTCCTTCCCCTCAGCCAAAACATCTTATACCCTTTTTTGTGTTTGTGTCCATTTAACTTGTTAGTTTTGATAACCTGACCTCTCTAATTAATTTCTTGTTGCTTTCACCTGTCTCTTTTTATTAATCTGGTATCTTTGTTTTACCTTATATCATTTCTTCTCCTCTAAGTATTATTAAGTGTGTTATACCTTCCCCCAAATTGTACAACAAATAATGCTGGGAAAGTGGATGTTTGCAAGTAATGTTCTTTGCTGAGCATGGGGGAATTCTATCTGGGTTTTAAAATTCCACTTATTTATTTCCCAGAATTGTGTAGTCATGACTCTGGGTAGTGGGCACATGGACAGGAGTGTTCAAACTATCCTTAATTGGAGGGGAAAACCTTTCTTATGTTTGTAAAGGAAAGTGACCCTGCTCTGTAGCAATGAAATTCCATTGTACCTGTTGGCCAGGAGGCTGGCTCAGGTGTGTGTGTGTGTGTGTGTGTGTGTGTGTGAGAGAGAGAGAGAGAGAGAGAGAGAGAGAGACATGACCAGCTACTGTTGCTTTCAGCGGCCCCCACTGCAAAGAAATAGGCACTGAGGTCAGAATGAAGACATTTTCTATAACTCAGCAGTGCCAGTTCCTCTTCCTTTCCAAGGTATTTGCTTTTCTCTCTGTCCCATTTCTTCGAAAGCATGCTCTCAAATAGTTAATAGGATTCCATTAACTGGGAGGCTATTCCTCTCCACAGCAAGAACCTGGATGGGATACTTTTCTCTCCCAACCTCTCCTTGTAGCATCTATGCCCTCTAAAAAAAAGTCAGCATTTAGGAAATGTTTGAAAAATGAATAGATGAAAGGACAGGTTATAGTATTCCAAACCAGAAGCACCACCAGTTGCATTTGGAGAGAAGGCATTAGGGAGAGACGCCTCCTCGCCTCTGAGGTAACAGGAACTGGGAGTGGACAGGGAGCTACTAAACGTGGTCCAGATGCAGCTCCATCCAGGGGAAGCCTGCAGCTTGGTCATTTGGGTGACTGGGCTCGGCCCTCCTCCCCGTCTCATCCTAGGCCCTCCCACCCCTAGGCGAGCCCCAGGCCTTGCAGCAGACATCTGTGGGCCCGAGTTTCATATATCCAGCATGAAGTTCCCTCTCTCCCTCCTATTATGAATTCTGTGCTGTGGTGCTGCTTGCTCCTTGTCTGTCAGATCGCACTTCTGATGCTGTCAGCCATGTCTGACCAATCAGCAAACAACACCACAGGATGAAATTTAAACAATGCAGATGCTCAGATACAGGGTTATGTTGACTGGACCACGAAGGGAAAGCAGAGGTAAGGTCAGAGCCCCCCAGAGTGGTTCCCCCAGCCTGCCTGGTTTCACACCTTGAGCTGCACTGTGCTGCCTTGGCTTGTATGCTGCCCATTCGCTTCCCCCTACTTCTTTCTCTCCCTGCCACTCACCAGCACTTTCATTTTAATTCGCTGCCCTTCTTAACTCAACTCTCTTCATTTATTCACTTCCTTTTCTCCTGGATCGGTGCTGGGTGTCATTCCGGTTGCTCCTGGGTTGCCTCTAGGCTGAGGGTCCTCGGAAGATGCCACCTTGCGCAGGACTTGCATGGCCATTTTCTAGGAAGAGAGGGCTGCTGAGAACCTGGGCAGAGTGTGGAGCTGATAGGCCTTGTTCCTCACCCTCTGTGGGACGATGGAATGTATCCTTAGGTTACCACCAAGGTTTTCTCTCTCATGATCTAGATGTATTGAATTGTAAATTGAGCTTAAATCATCTTTTTTGGGAAGTGATTTAATTAGAAAAGATATAAATAGATACAACATAAATGAGGATGAATCATCCAGTCCTCGAGAATTTGGGCGAAGAAAAAGAGACTTGATATCTGTCCCCCTTGTGACGGTTTTCGGTGTTAGCTCATGAGGTTGTTGCTCTCAAAAGAAGAAAGTTCTATCATCATCTTCTCTGCGTTAAGTATTTAGTGGGTCCTCTTTATAACGTAGAGTGTTTACAGGGTTCTGTACTCCCCAATCCCATCGGGAAAGTATTAAACTTCATGAGATCTAGAAGGCTAAAATATCACATATAATGAGATGGGCAGAAGGAAGAAAAGTTAGACCCAATGCATGTGTTTAGAGGGAGCTGGTTGTTTGTTCAGAAGCGGCTACTAGAGGAGTTGGAACAGATAGCTGTGTGCGGTGAACGGTTGGGTCCAGAGCCTTACATTTCACCACAGAATGAGCCTGGGTTTGTAAAACTGACGTTCTGTTGTGACTTCTAAATCCAAACAAATCTTTGCAAATTTCTGCCCGATCGAGTTAATAAGAAAATATATACATGCAGAGGCGAATGCTACTTGCAGTTCTGTCCACGTTGGTGGAAATAAGAGACTTGTTTTACCTACTGTATTACATTTAACCAGCAACTGCCAGAACCTCCAGCTCAACGGATTTTTGTGATTCAGCACCCCCCCCCCATGAGAACAATGGGATGCCACAAGGACTGCAGAATAGACCAGCAGATACACATTGGAGTCACTTTTCTTCTAATTGCCTTTGTACAGGGGAGGGCTTTCCCCTGTCCCACTATCTCATTTGCAGGGGGAGAGGAAGACAGATGTGGCTGAGGGGGAACCGCTTTCTCCAGGCCGGATGTTCTGTGGGACATGGAGGTCACTCCCCGCTCGCAGGCCTGTGATCTGCTTCTGCTTCACACCTGTGCTCATTTTTCCCCATGATCGATGACCTTGTGTTAACCCAGAGTGACCTTTCACCTCCGCCTGTTCTCTGAGACTAGCTCTTGGCTAGTGGACCCTCCTTCCTCTCTGATTTACAGGTGGTTACTGGAGCCACATACACTTGTTTTTCATGGTGTGCAGTGCACTTAGCAGCCCGGCAAGACCTGCAATTTCATCCCTCTCAAGGGGCCGAGGAGGAGTTTGGAGGCTGGGGGTGCAGAGAGAGAGGTTGCTGTTTGCATGTGCTTTTCTATTTTGTGGCTCATATGGTATCAATTACCATTTGATGGCAACGCCAGGCCTGAGGCCCTTTGCATGTTTGTCCTGTGAGAAAGATCTGGAAGAACCGACATATGGTTTTGATTGCAGCAATTGCAGGTTGATAGAATGAACGCAGGGGTGAGGTGGGTGGGTTTTCCTTCCGGCCCTTTCCACTCTGGGTTGCTAATGTGCTTCGCTTGTGGAACTGGTCTTTTCATCATCCAACCCCGCCCCACGTTCCCCCTCTCCCTCCCTCCTCCCCAACTCCCTACCACTTTGCATTCCCTGCCCCTGCCTCCTCTGTACTTGCAAATCACCGCCAGACACATGTGGCCCACATTAAGGACCTTCAATTAAAACAAACAAAAAAATTGTCTACCCTTCTGTTAAAATCCCGGTGCAGGTCACTCCATCAAGATGATCAGAATTGTGCTAAAGTTAAAAAACAAATGGGTGGCAGGGAGTGGGTTCCCTCCAGAAGCTGGGGACATGTTTTAAAATGGCTATTAGTTCAGGTTGTTAAACATTGAAATGACGCTGAAAAATGGCAGCAATAGAGGGGTGAGTGCGTGCGTGTGTGTGTGTGTGTGTGTGTGTGTGTGTTTCATCCAGTACACCTCTTTGAAATTGTTTGAGCATATGCTGCATAGGGGCCGGAGTTTTGTAAGGTTCTGCCTCCCTGTACATCTCAGGCCATAGCGTGGAGAGCAAGTGTAGTATACATACGTGTGTGAGCATTTCCCTTCGGAAGGGAGATGTTGGAGACCATCTCTCCCATGCACAGTGACTTCCCTCTTAGTAAATTTGTGACAGTGGGGGGTACCCAGGGAGAGGCTCCTCATTACTGCTGCACAGCAGGGATTGCATCTGTGAGCTTGCCAAAAGAAGGTCTAGTATTGGGGAACAGAGAGGCAAAGAGGGGAAAAGAACATTATAGACACTTTTAATGCTACCCGTGAAAATGTTTTCGTTCGAAGTCTCATTTTTCTATAATGCTCTCAAATTCACATCTCTTGTAATCTGTTCTACAGATGGGTAGCCCATGAGGCTGTAACTTTTTCACTTCAGCTATCGCATTTCAAAATATTATTCACAATTAGGAATTTATGTACTTTGCAAAGATAATAGAGTGTCTCATGAGTGAATGTTTCTATTGACATCTTCCTTCTTTCAAACTGAAAACCAACCAGCCGGGACCAAAAAACAAAAACATGTTCCCCAAAAGGATATATATATATATATATTTTAATGTGAGATGAAATGTGATATTAGTTCTGAAGGCCAACTATTGAAACCTAACATAATACTTCATGATACACACTTATCCTTGATATTTATTTTGACTTAGGGCTCATTGTTACAGATAGGTAGTAAAGACTAAGAAATTAAATTGTTGGCTTAAAGTGCGGGAAGACGTGTGCGCGTGACAGATTCTGGAGAATACTGCCACACTTTTACATAGTGGTGTATGTGGGATTTGCCTGTAGGCAGCTTTTCCCCTTTGTGCAAGCCTTCTTGTGGTAACCAGGTGGTTTTCTAAATGATCATATCTTTAAAAAAATAAGTTTTGATAATGTTTACATTTCATAATTGGGTAATCTTCCTGTGACTTAGTAAATTTTGTCTTCTGAGATGTGTTTGTATTCATAGCAACTAGTGATTAGTTGTGCTAGTCACATTTTAATAGCGGCTATTTTGTTGTTTGATATATAATGGACTGCCATTATAACCTTAAATCACCATTCAGTTTGACAGCTGAAGACTTAACACTTCTACTGGCTGCTCTTATTAGTTGGTTTCCAACTGTGATGTATTGAGAAGTCAATGTGGTGGGTTTTTTTTTTTTAATATATCTCTTTCTTAAAATATTTATTATTAGGGACTCATAACAAAATAATGTGGTATATGCGTAGTGAGCCTGTCCTAGAATGTGTTGGGTCATTTAGCAGCAGCTGTGCTGGAGAGATATTTAATTTGAGAAGACTTTTGGGATCTTCTCAGCACTAGCATCATTCTGGTTTTGAAATGGGAAAATGGAAAAGACTTTTAGGGAAGAGAGAGAGCTCAGTTTTGAAAGGTAGCCTAGCTATAAATCTTTCAGTTCCTGCTCAGATTAACCAGCCTTCCTAATATGTCCCCACAGCCCAGGACCACATGTCTATGGGAAATGAGGGTTTATATGTTAGAGACACACTACAGAGGCGGGGAGATGGTGTTAGATACCAGCTATGTGCTTCTTGCTCAGTGTTAATTTGATTTTTGGTCTGAAATTTAGGAAATTTTGCAAAGGAAACCACCTTCTTTTATGCCATTCCTTTAAAATAAAAACCACCCACCACTATTAAAATCTGATGCAGTCTTCTAAAATATTACTACGTTATAGTAGCTCTTAAAATGAGCAAACTTATATAGACACCAATTGTGCTAAAAGATGAAAAGCCCTCCCACATGTGCTTAATTTGTGGTGTCTTAGTCCTTATTAAAGGAAAAGAAAACCTGCTTTGTCAAAAGTCTGAACACAGGAATTCCCAAACTAACTCTGTCCTTGGAAGTCCTAAAAATTGCTAGTCTTTGATTTAGTTTGCAGTTATTCACATAATGGAGATATATTTATAAAATTGCTATGGTGTTTTTTTTAATGTATGCAAACAATCATCAGATCACATTTGAATCAAAATTGCTTTTATTAATTGAGGAAACAGAATGCCCGGGAAATTCTGAGTGGGATGGAAAGCTGCTCATTTTTGAAGTAGTGATAACTACTTTCTTCTCTAGATGCTTCCCAGCCCCAGAGACCATGTTATAGAATGTGCGCTTAGTCCTCGAAGAACTCATCACCTCTCTTGAGGATCTGCTCTTGTTCATACATTGCCCATATTGACTTTCATGTCCACAAGGAAGACATTACTAACCTCACGAAGGGCACCATCAATTAGGAGCGGGAGACTACAAAGTCTGACGACTGTGGGATTGTACTCAGACTTTGCACCCTCTACCTTTTGAACAAAATTTGAACCTTTGAGGAAAAAATATTGGAAACTCTGATGAGCCCCCCTTACCCCTTTCTTCTACTACTTGCAAATCATAACTTCCTGATCCTAAGAAAAAAACCTCAAAGGAAAGGCTCAACAGGCTTCCTGGACATCAAATAGTTCATACAGAACAACATTCTGATGACTTGCATGTAAATAAATCAGAAACATATGAATTAAACGTCTCTTGAAATACATATGGGTTGAAAAAATGGAGAGAAGTGCTGAGAAAATGTGTTTTGGGTTTCGCTGAGCCCATGACATTTGAAAAATAGTATGAGACATTGAACAAACACAAAGCATGGCTTGACTTACCCATTCCTAATATTAGCCTCCCAGTTCAATGGCAAATCAGTTTGCCATGTGCCTAAATATGAGCCACCTTTGGTGTGCCCCCCGCACTTAATTACTTGCAGTGTACATTTTTTTCAATTAGAAGCACAAAAATAGCATCACATTTCAAGGAAATGCAAATCTTAGCATTTTCTCACCCAGTTGGTTCATATCAGGCTATTTTAGAAAATACCACAGATCAGTTCACCTGAAGGGCCTGTCATCCTCCTCGGGCCCTCTTTGGAGGAATGATGTGTAGCAGGAGAAAAGCATCACTATGAAGAAACTGGCCCTGAAATGATAAACCAACGCAAGTGAAACCTCATGAAGATAAACTCTCCAGGCATTATGATGGGGACGAGTCATCCACCACCAAACTCAGACCATGACCTGAGAGCTCCTGCTCTTTTTCACTGCTGAGCTCTGTGGTCTTGTCCGTGGTAGACATTAGCTTTCTCATTCCCACGTTGCACCCAAGAGAGCTAAATCCTGGTACAATCCTAGAGTCCTCAGAGCCCTCCTTTGCTCTCCGTGATGTCTTGTTTCTCAGCATCTGGCTTTAAGTACACGAGCCAAACACAGGGGAATTTAGGGAATAAAAGAACAGAGTTTTAGGCTTCTCCCACTGATGGAAGTCATTGACAAGCACTTGAATGAAATCTTGCATCTATTCCTTGGACAGGCACCTGAGATTATTTACAGAAATTATTTCAGTTGTTAAAAAACATTTTAATGTACTTTTCTTAACTCATTCATTCAAATGGTGGTGAGAAGCTTGAAAGCCTGTGATGAGTCAGATGCTGGAATATAAATCTGAAGAAGACGAGGTAGATAAGTAGACAGTTACACTGCATCTCGTTGCATTGTGACAGTTACACAATGCTAATGCATTGATGGGGGATTACAGGCTGCTAGAGGTAGACTTAGGAGGGGACCCAGCCCATATCTGACCTGGCGGAAATGAGGTCCAAGAATGGATGAAAATTAAAAAGGCAAAATGCAGGGGTAATAACCTGGAGCAAGGGAGGATGGCATAGACTGTGGTCCAGAAGCAGTCCAGGATGGCTGGAGCTCATGGTGCAAAATAATAGTAGTAAGAGATGAAACTGCAAAAATAAAGCGTGGCCAGCTCATAAAGAAGTTGTGCATCCAACAACAGAGTTAGATTTTATTATGAATCCAAAAAGGAGCCCTTCAGATGGGTATGCCCAAGAGGTAATTGGATTTAAAAGTCCATAGGGAGAGGAGGGACACCAGGTAAACAGTCACACAAGCCAGAGAAAGCAGATACGACTAGAAGGAGGGAAATAGTCAATAGCGTCAGATGGTAGTGAGACATGAAAGTGACATTTGGCTGCAGCACCCATGAGTTCTTGAAGCGTTTTACTAGATTAGTGGGTGTGGAAGGAGAGTAAAGAAGGAGAAAAGGGGCATGGTAAGGTATTTTCTATCACCATCACCAGAAAATGAGCATCAGGCATCTTATCTACAGGACAGAGCATGATGGAAAGAAAAGTGAGACACACTCCAGGGGATTGTAATGTATTTGGGAAAACCGACTATAAATATAAAACAGAAGACAGCAACATAAGTTGGAACACATGCAAAGAGCAAAATGAGAAGTACAGGCCAATGACATGAAATAGGACCCCACCAGGTCCGTAAAAGAATAGGAGTTAGATGACAGAGGAAAAGGGAGAGTTGAAAAGGGTGAGTGCAGCTAGGTTTGTATTCTGTGGGATGCCTCCTGATCACAGGCCGATCTGTTTTTGAGTTCCCATCAAATGGAAATACTAGAAAACACCATCAAGGGCCAGGTGCCGTCTTAACCTGTCTGTGACTTCTGTTCAAGGTTCTCAGTCTTTGGAAAATTAAAGTCATAGACTCATTTTGCCCTATATTTTTCTTGCAATCCTTATTTTTAAAATATGGACACAAGTCAGGCATATTTGTAAACTCTACGTGGACGAGTTCTTTGAGAAATTCTGCACATGTATGGAATTGCTGCTTGTCTTTCACATCTGTGTTCTCTCCATGTAATATCTTCTTCCTGGGATGAGGCCAGAGTTTCACCCTCATGTTCAGTGACTTAAAGAAACCATTCATGATTCAGAGGACAGTTTTTCTCAGCAAAGTTAAGTACAGTTCTTTAAGTCTCTTCAACACTAAATTCCCCAATGTAAACCTTCTAAGTGAAGGGAAGAATTAGTCCTCTTTTATTACACTGGCTGTTTTTCTTGTTTGTTTAATAAACACTAATTGGGTACCTACTCTGGGCACAGCATTACAGTGAATGTGCTCTAAGTCAAACCTTCTACCCCTAAGGAGCCCCTACCATTTTATGGGAACTAAGACTTGATTATTTCACATAAGTTACAAATTTCTAAAGCTAAGTGCTGGGAAAGTTTAGAAGATGAAATATATTCAATTAAATTTATTGAGTGTATTCTTCTCCAAAAATCTATTGGTCCCCAACCATCTCTATTATACCACCAATATATGTTTCAATTTATACTTGTTAGAGAAAAGACCTGAATGGGTTTTCCACACATCAGTAGCTTTTCCATTAAAAAAAATTAAGCGTGATGCCATCAAAATATATTTTAAGCATCATTAGGGTGCTGAAACGGCATCCTAAAAATTGAGTTTACTAACAGAGATCATGAGTAACTTTATGAGAAAGCAGTTTTTATTTCAGTGGAAGGCTGTCTCCTCTCTTAATAAGTACTGCATTTTTTATTTAGGTTTTTCATCTGGAAACTAATGGCAAGGCTTACAGCTAAAGAAACTGACCCGTCATTGGTTTTCCCTATGACTGGATCTTTTTACTACTGAAGTACCATTTCTCTGTAGATGGCTCCCACTGATACTTTTGGTCAACACATAAATTATGGGCCTGCTACTATCTTTTATTTTAGTTAAAGTAAAATTCACATGATACAAAATTAACCATTTTAAAGTGAACAATTCAGTGGCATTTGGTACATTTGCAGTGTTGCGCAATCCCCACATCTGCCTAGTTCCAAAACATTTTCATTACCCCTTAAGGAAACCCCATTCTCATTAAAGTAGTTCCTTCTCATCCTCTTTGTGTGTTTTATAACCTTTAATTTTATTATATACACAAATGTGCCAAACACATATGCTATACATGTCTGTCTGTCTGTCTGTCTGTCTATTAATCAGGAAGTTCCAGATCTGTGCAGAGGACCTACTGTTTCTTAATTGTATAAGCAAAGAACTGTATATCTAAAGGTATTTCTCCATCATGAAAAGGAAAGTAGAAACATCCCTTGCTTCTTTTTAACCTTTCTGTATATTTCTCTCAAGTTCTCACTCAATACAAATTTATCAAGCAAGGAAAAAAAAGATCAATACTGAGCCTTTTATGAAAAATTGCAATATTCCTCTTGTAAAAACTTTTTCTCATTAATTTCATCAACATTGAGAATTTTAAACTGCCTCCCTTATCTTAAATTTAAGCAGTCATCTGGACTTTACATTTCTGTTTTGAAGATTCAAAATTTAAATTTTTGGAAAAAAAATCAAAATCTTATGTAATTTTTATTGTTAAAGAAAGTACTGTTATGTGTATTTATTTAACCCTCCAGAAAACTATTTGGGGAAGACAGTAGCAGATCTTTAGACTATTATATCTTCAAAATTAAGAAAAATTAGAGCCAGTAAAAAAAAAAAAAAAGTGTCTGAAATTTAAATAATAGAAGACAGCCATTAATTAGCTTAATTAAAATCAAGTAATAATTAAACCACCAATTATGTTTTAAATGGTGTGAACTATTTATTGTTGGTCACTTATTCTTATATTGCCCCATCTCATTTCAGGAATATTAATGCTCTTTATTAATTCCTCACGTTTTTTAAGAACTTTTCTTTGAATAACCCTGACCTTGTGGGGATAATTTATTTTATCGTTCTGCATAAACATACTCCAGTGAATGCTGCTCACTTTCACACATTTTCTAATTGCTTCTTCTATATCTGAATTCTTCGGATTGGTTCCTAATGAAAATTCTGGCCTCCTAACTTTTTTTTTTTCATTATACCAAAATACCCAGAGAAAGTTATACTATGACTTAACTCAGTGAAATATTGCTGGCTGATTTTTATCTAAAAGTTTGCCCTGGAAAAAACTGAGAGGACAGGTATCTGGATAATAGAGAGGTGACCCCCTGAACAAGGATGTTGACAATTTACAGACTTACTCTCATTTCAGACTGTGCCACAGAGTCATACATTTGGTAATTATTTCATACTTTTGCTTTTAGTTGAAAGTCGTGAGGCCCATATGTTTTGACAGAGGAAAAGATAATTTGTACTTTTTTCAGCGTTGTGAAAGGGAAGATGGGGTAATAATTTTACAGTGTTCCATGGCAATGATTTCTATTCAAAACTTTACCAGATTGGAAACTCACTGTTCATAACAATTCTCTTGGTAAGCAGAAGATGAAGGCATCTGTTTCGGGCACCCAGAGTTAAGTTTGATGCCTCAGAACACACCAGAGAGTTCTACTTAGCATTAATAGATATAATTTTCTAATTCAGTAATTTTGTTCTCCAGATCCCTGAGACTGAACATGATTTGAAAGGATCCTCTGATCAAAAGCTAACAATTCTGACAGGATTAGGAGTAAAATCACCTGGGTTATAGCCCCACCCCCTCCTAAAGTCAGGGACAAGACCACACACCCCTCCCACTACCTCCCAGTTTCTACTTCCTCCTGTGTAAGAAGGATGAGATGTGTGACCGCTTGGATAGATCCCCTCTGTCACAGTGATCATTAAATAAACTAATGGGTGCAGAAAGTCCCTGTAACTTAAACTACTGTAAAGATAGGATTTTTTATGATTACTCACAGAATTTTACCAAATTTCCTTTTATTTGATTAAGTACAAGGTGGAATACTGTATCTAGAGAGGTACATATTTCCTTTTGTGAATTGTTTCTTTGAACTCCTCTTGTCTTTTCAGTATCTGTTAGGACCTAGATTTCACTATCTTTTCATTCCAGTTTGGGTATCTGCTCCTGAGAGTGTGCCTTTCGGCTTTTGTCTGACACAACTCTTCACTAATCCCTCTTGTTTCCTGGGAACAAAAGTGTATTTAGAAATGGCGATTGTCAGTTTGTCTGTGCTACTGATGTACATAGTACTCAGGGCACTTGGGTTTGGAGTAAGAGTATGAATAGCACATGCCGGATTGCACGTGGTCAAATTATAAAGGAATCAGTATTTTTCTTTGGTGTCACTCCCTGGTAAAATCCTGCCCTTACATTTATTCATTCTCTACTTTCATTCTTTCCTAAAAATGAATTATTGGGAAACAATCTGAGCCTTCATTACATAGAGGTGTAGTAACTACTAGCAGACTATAGGGCATTTCCTAAGATGGCAAATGATTGGAGATAAGTTGAAAACAGGGTTTGTGACTTTGCGTTTTTTCCCAGAGATATAGGCCTTTACACCTCATCGTAATGTCCATTTGACTTCAGTCTATAGCAGTGATTTAGTTTGTTTATCCCAATGGTATCCAAACTTACTTGAGCTTACATCCTCTTTTTAAAAACCATAACTGCTAACTTCCATTGAAGGATGTAAGTTCTAGGCTTCAGGCGTCAACCTATGGACTTCGGTTCAAAGGGAAAAGGGTGGAGAATGGTACTCCTAAAACTCCTAAATATTGACCATGATAGCTAATTGCCTCCACTTGATAAAGAAAGTTCAACCCTAAAATACATCAAGAAGTGAAATGCATTAAAATCTCTTTTGACAGAACCGGTAGTGTTTTCTCTCTCTCTCTCTCTCTGTTACTGTGTTTTGCTTAATTTGATGTGTATCTTGTGTACAGTGTGTTTATTCATTTATTCATGCATGCATTTAGTAAATACTTGAGCCTATTCTGTGCCAGATGCTATACCTCCCCACCCCTTACAAACACATACACACGCTCCTACCTGACATTTTTTCATAATACTTTTTTTTAATTCATGAGTTTTTTTTCCCTAAGATTTATTTATTTATCTGTTTGTTTATACAAGCACTGGAGGGTGACAGAATCCACCAGAGCCAGAGTGGGGGCAGAACAGGCAGAAGGACCGAAGTACACTGCTGAGGGGAGCAGCAGGCAGCAGGAGAGGTCTGTGCACCATGTGGGAGCCTCACCCGGCGGCAGGGGATCGAACCGGCACTGCAGAGGCTGCAGGCAGCCTCACAGCCCAGTGCTCAACCACTGCGCCACCAGGGAGGCCCTCATAATACTTTTTTTAACCTTATTGTTCCTAGAACTGACTATCCTCAGCAAGCCTTCTTAGCATTCAATAGGATATAGTAGAAACAACAACAATCAACATTGAAATAAACCTAAAATTAAATTCTCTATTATAGAATAGTAGAATTTGTTTTAATCTGGAAGACATGCTGTCCTCATTTAATTGATGAAGCGGTACCTTCAGAGGTCACAAAACTATTTATTGACAAATACAATCAACCCAATTCTGGTGTGCCCAAAATAAGGAAATAGTAATTGTGATGTAAAAAAAAAAAAGCAAACAGTTGGTTGAAAGAGAGGTAAAAAGAAAGCATTGAGGGGGCAGATGATCCATTGGTAATAATTTAAAGTCACAAATTTGATATGATAGCTAATAAAACATAATTTAGTTATATTTGATATTTAAAATATAGTAATAGAAATAATAAGTCATGTTCTTCTTAACATTACCTTTGATTTCTTTTTTTTAAAGATTTATTTATTTTTGCATACAATAACTGGGGTACAGGCCAGACGTGTGAAGGTGAGAGGATTCACCAGAGACAGAGGGGGGTAAAGAACAGACAGACTGACTGAAATACACTGCTGAGGGGAGCAGCAGGCAAGACAGAAGAGGTCTGCTGCGCCATGTGGGTCACTTCCCTGGCCAGGGATCGAACTCGTGCTGCAGTGGCTGCGAATAGCTTCCTAGGTTGCATCTTAACCCCTTGCATCACCAGGGAGACCCCTACCTTTGATTTCTGATGAGCATACAATGAATAAAAGCTTGGAAACAACTTAGGTGTTTAGAACATATTAAAGAGTTGTGATGCACTTAACATCCACAGTCTTCTGTCTGTGCCAATCCTGAGTCTGGTGATGAAGCCAATTCCCATGTGAATAAGTAACAGAAGGAATGTAACCAGGAAGAAGTCAGGTTTCACCTGGACCAAATTTCATGCAATTAAACATTTCAAGAGATCTTTAGCCAGGTGTAACTTAATCAGTTTAAGGCATTCTCAGCTAGGGCCAAGGTACTCATAATGTTGGCTGTGGGCATTCTTCTGCTATACCACATTGAAAGTAATAGCAAACATACACTGTCTGCTCAGTTAGTGCCAAGAGCAAGAGAAATGCAGGTGTAAAAATAAAAGGAAGTATTTGAAGCCAGAGGCTAGTACACATAGACAGGGACTATGTTCACACTTCACTTGAATGCTTTAAGTAATAACATGGTGCTTTTATCAGCCAGTGTCTTCGTATTTAGTCCTGGGCCTGGTTTCATCGATAACTCCAGGGCAGTTTCTGCAGACTCCTTCCCCTCCCTTGGTCTCTAGTGTCATTAAACAAGAGTGTCAGTGCTCGCTGCAGCTTTGTTCAATTCCCTGTCTGGAAGACAGATGAATAGACTTTCTTCTGAGAGCAGCACGCAAGAGCCTTCTTTACATCCCCCTGACTGGATCATCTTGCATTCTTCTCTGTGAGCCAAAATGGCATTCTTAGCCCTTTGACTGATAATGGCCAGGGAGAGTACATAGGACTTGAGATTCCACCAAACTGAGTTTGAGGAACCCATGAGCAGTTTGGATAGAAGCTTAGCTATCAAGAGATAATGCTGTTTAAAAATAAATAAATAAAATGGTTTTTGAGAAAACTTGAAAAAAAAAAAAGAGATAATGCTGTAGAGAAGTGGTTTAAAGCTCAGTCTCTGAGATAAGTTTGCATAGTTTTGAATCTCCGTTTGCCACTTAACTAGCTAGTGACTTTAAGCAAGTCTCTGTGCTTCCAATATCTATAAATTTGAGAGGGTATAAAACAATAGGATTAATGTAAAGTTTTAGCTATTATTATCATCCCATCATTTTGTCATTCCAACTATGACAAGAGCTTGGAGGCTGCCAGGGCCTCTCCCAGTTCTAGAGAGTTTTTTTTTTTTAATTTTATTTATATAATTCTTATATTTTTATATATAATATATTTATATATTCTTATATATTTTGCATTTTTTTGCACAATGTATGCATTTTCATTTTGGTTACATTCCCCATACAATTCCCACACCCCCTAAATTCTACCCTGATCCCTCCTCTCCTCCCCCTGGCCCCTTAGCATGTCTCTGGTTTATAGTTGTTTATTGGTTTTGATTTTTTCTTTCTTATAATTAGTCTTTCTCCTGGTCCCTTATTTAGGTTTTCTAAATTCCTGCTATGAGTGAGACCATCCGGTATTTTTCTTTTTCTTTCTGGCTTATTTCGCTGAGCATGATCCCTTCTAGCTCCACCCGTGTTGCTGCAAATTGCATGAGTTTATCTTTTTTGATTGCTGAGTAATATTCCATGGTGTATATGTACCACATCTTCTTGATCCAGTCATCCATTTTTGGGCATTTGGGTTGTTTCCATAGCTTAACTATGATCAATTACTACTTTTCTTTGTTTCTCATTGGTAACTCCCTGCAGACATCACTGAGATGGTTATAGGATAATATGTGGGGGGAAAAATCTCAAATATTCCATTTCTATGTGATATCTAGTTATCACACGTGGTATTTAATATGTTATATACCTACGCTGCCATAGCAGGCAAGCCCAATTGTGGCTCTCCTGACAGTTCTACCATTTCATGGTACAAGGATAACACACTGAAATACTTCAAAAATAATGGAGGCTGTGTAGATTTAAATTTCAATTAATTTTATTATATTGTTGTAAAACGACTAGTGATTCTTAGTGTGTGTGTTTTCATTGAAGCAGGATCTTTTTCTCCCTTGTAAATTTCTATATACGTCAACAGATATATGGATTGAGTCTTTAAATATATATATATATGTTTGATATAGAGATTCAAAAAATATACTGCAACTAGCTATGTAAAAAACATAAGTATATCCTGGCCTTTTTATTTAAAGAAATGAAAGAATGAGGTAGCACTGTCTGGCCATAAAAAACGCCAGGCTTTTCATGGCCTCTGGAGTGCTTTGCCTGCAGGAGGCTCACTTAACAATGGTTCACACTCCCTTTTTCACTGTGGTTACACTGAACTCGCAGGTGGGGGGCACGGGTGGAGAGGTACAAGGGCTGCAGCCTGCCCATCCCCACATGCGTACAACAGCTCCTGATGTGTCCTGCTTATTCAGGTCCTTGCTTCTCCTTCCTGAGGCTTTATTTTGGGTCTTTCTGATATCTGTCAACTACATAGTTTTATCAATAAATATACAAAGGAATGAAAATTCTTAAAATTTTACTATTTAATACAGAAACTGGTGAGAAAGAAGTATAAAAACTCTTGCATAGGATAATTCATTTATAGGATTTAGTTTCAGATTTAATTTACTCATAAGCAGACAATCAAAAATCAGCTGGTACTTAGAAAGGTGGAAAAATTATATCAAATTTGCGATGGGGTGAATAGTGGGGTGTTCAAAGTGACTTACATTCTAAATATATTACATATTCAAGAATTTCTTTTAGGCAGTTCTTATGCATATTCTTTTTAATAAATTTTGGTGATGCAGTCGTTAGAGTGAAGACAGGTGATCACTTGTCAGTAGAAATAAAATATGAAGATCATATACATGAATGGTATATTTTACACACATTTAAATCATTGTGAAATGTTCTTTTTTTTTTCCTTTCAGAATACCAATGAAGATAGTTTAAGGAGTAACACTCTTTTTACATGGAGATATTTTAGAGCACTTAGAATTATTTGGTTTAATTCCTTTAAAAGCTTTCCTTTGATTTAGATGGCAGTAAAAGTGGTACAATTTCAACAGCTTATTCCTCTGAAATTCTTTCATTTATAATTAAATATCCATCTATTTGACAATATACTGCAACAGTTATGTGTTATCTCTGAACATATTTCCTCTTTATGTGATAATCATATAAATTCACCTTTTACCATGACTTGGAAATGAAGTAGAATTTTCTCCCATGAATCAAGGAATATTTGTTCCTTTACTTGACGATATTAACTGATTATATCAGGTGAACAATTTTTATCCATGTAGTCTGCTTTTGTTTTTGTCATTTTGCACTTAGATTATTTACTGCCATCCTGTTACATGGTGTTGAGCATTATTAACTCATAATTAATTTATAATAACTTAACTCTGTTACTTAAATCTGTTTATGAACCAGTTGTACCACTTTTGTTGCCCATTAGACTATTTACATCATAAAGTTAGAAAAGACTTTGCAAAGGAGAATGCTGAGAGGACTGAGACCTGTCCAGGTCCCGGGATAAGTTCTTTAACCCTCTTCATTTTACTCATTTGTAAAATTTTACTCATTTTACTCATTTGTAAAATGAAGTTGAACTCATTTGAGCATAAAAATATGTGATGCCAAGAGGCAGGAAAGAGGATAGCAGGGAAGAAAAGAGAAAGGAACAGCTGTAAAAGGATATAAAAAGATTTTAAAAGAAACAGTATAAAATCAAGAGCAGGGCCTCCCTGGCGGGCAGCGGTTGAGCACTGGCTTGCAAAGCTGCCCGCAGCCTCTGCAGCTCCAGTTCGATCCCCAGCCACCGGGTGAGGATCCCACATGGCGCACAGACCTCTCCTGCCACCCGCTGCTCCCCTCAGCAGTGTACTTCGTCAGTCTGCCTGTTCTGCTCTCCGCTCTGGCTCTGGTGAATTCTCTCACCCTCCCGCACTTCTGACTGTACCCAGTGCTTGTATAAATAAATAAATAAATCTTTAAAAAAAAAAAAAAAAAGAGCGACTAGAACAGCAACACCTAATCACAAATAATGTGAAAACACATGATCCAAAAAAAGTTAATCTGTTCAAATCTGTTCAACATTTCACTTGCTAAAAAAGTTATCACGCCACATCTTAACTACAATTCTTTTGCCAGAGATTCTAGTGGCCATGGACAAAATTGCAGTTTATGTAACTTTCACTTTGTATATATCCAGAAACTTGAGGTCACAGTCACTTTTCCATGGTGTTCCACTTGGTACAATTTGCAGGAATTTTGAAGGACTGTTATAAAAATGACTTTTAAAATATGGAATAGTATAAGGGACTCTGTAAGTATTAAATAAAATGAAAACCTTCATGTCTCAATTCAAGAAAATCAACATTTATTAAGCACCAGTTGTATACTAGGTACTAGGGGTATCTGGAATTTGCCTCTCTTGCCAGAAGAGTTCTTGCTTTCCACAGCCTAAAGGTGTGAAATGAGCTGGCATTATTGTATTAGCTGCTCTAACACAGGCTGACACACAGGGCCCTGTAGGAGTCTTAGCACCAACAAGCATGACTCTAGACCAGCACTTCCAGTAGAACTTTCTGCCATAGTGGGAAGGTTGTGTGTTGGGTTCAGCATGGTATCCAGTGGCCACATGTGGCTCTTGAGTACTTGAAGTATGGCTAGTGTGACTGAGGGCCTGAATATTTAATTTTATTTCATTTTAATTAAGTATAATTCAAATAACCAGATGTCAATAAATGGCTACCGTGTTGGACAGCATCACTCTAGACACATTAAAAATAACTCTAAGCAGTAAGTGGTAGTGACAACAGGATATAAATAATGCAATTTATCCGGTGCCTACCGCAGATTAGGAATTCTGCTGGACATATATTTTCTCTAACCCTCACAACCAGAAGAGATCCATTCGAAGTAGAGACTCTGAGGGAAAAATTAATTTCTGTGTCCTCACAAATAATTGTGAGAGCTGGAATCCAAACCCACTTGGTCTGGCTCCAGAGCTGGATAAGTTCCAGGATCCTGCCAAGGCTATTTCTGTACTATCTGGAGGCTGACTTTTCTAAGCCCACCTTCCCCTCACTTGACTGGTCAGCTAGCACTCTACCTTTAACTTGGTCATGCGCAGCAACAACCGTGTCCATTTTAAATCTCCCGAATGTGGACATACTGCTCCCCTGAGCCATTCGTTTCCCTTACTGAGATCCATGGCCTTCAAACAGCGGTGGAAGAGCTGAGGTTCCAACCCAGGTGCCTGAGTAGTGAACTGATTACCTCTAAGTTTTTTTTTTTTTTCCCAATTAGATGTTGGGAAGTAAAACGCCTATGTCTAGGTCAGCGACTGTCAATGACATACTCTAACCTCTGAGTTAGAGTATGAGTTTGAGTTCTGAACTGTCAAGATTTAGGTATTGGAGCTACTAAGTGACCCTCCCCTAGAGGTGGACATCGAAACAGAACCCTGCTTTGCTACTTCCTACTCGTCACGGAGCACAGGGCAGCTCTGTTAAAGGGCCCAAAAGTCTTCATTACAGTATTTCATTTACTCTGAACTAATTCTCTCTGGAAATTCTGTCTTCTTAGGATACTAACAACATCATAAGGAAGCAGTAATATTAAAAGTCTACCGTGCAACCAAATGGCTGGCACCAGCCCCAGCCAGTTAGGTACACACCTTGAGGTGCGTCTCCTTATCCCTCAGAGTTTAGCTTCCCACTTCAAGAAGCAAGTAACACTCACATATATTGGTTTCACTATGAACACAGCTTATCAAATATTTCTAGAAACTATGACGAGAGGATAGACTCATGTTGAGAGTTAAAAATATTTTTTTCTTTTTGCCTTTTAAGAACAAGGAGTTTTTTTTTTTTTTTTTTAAGTGGAAATAACAGAGACTTCGGTGACCAGTTCTTATCTTCCCTTTACCTCTCAATGAATTTTTTAAAGTTTTTTTTTTTAATGTATACAACAACTGGGGTGTAGGTCAGAGGTACAGGGAGGGCAGAGGTTGCAGGGGGTGGTGGGGTGGGGTGAGAGGATTCACAGAGACAGAGTGGGAAGCAGAACAGGTGGATCAATTAAGATACACTGCTGAGGGGAGCAGCGGGCGAGACAGGAGAGGTCTACTGCACCATGTGAGTTAGCTCCCTGGCCGGAGATTGAACTTATGCTCCAGTGGCTGCTGGTAGCTTGATAGTGCTGAGACTCAACCCCTTGCACCACCAGGGAAGCCTCTTGATGAATTTTTAATGTGTAAAGATTACTTAATCTTCCTGAGTCACATTTGTTCAGATAATTAAAGCCAGTAGCAACACAACATTAACCCCGTTGTCAAATATATATATATATATATATATTTTTTTTTTTGCATGCTTAGTATGTGCTATATCATTCTGGTTGCTTTACATTCATTATACCATTTAACACTCACAAGAGCCTTGCATAGTGTGTACTGTCACCCATTTTACAGGTAAGAATCTGAGGACCATAGAGGTTCCCTCAATAATCAATGGTGAGCTTGCCACCAGACCCACGCCCATTGAGCCAATACACTTGACCTCCCCACCATACTACAATTCTGTGAAATAAGCATGATCTATTGATGATGCCCATCCTATGCAGTCATTATGACAATTAAAAATCCTGACACAAAACCTGTTTCATGGGAGACCAGAAACAATTGATCATCATTGCTACTTTTTAAACTTCCATAAATAAAATGTTTATGAAGACAGATAAAAAATGAGAAAATCAAGAAGAGGTAGGGTGCACGCTCCCTTCATTTTTTTTTTTTTTGTTGGCTTTTGTTTTGCTTGGTTTTCTTCTTTTTAATGGGTGGAGGCTCTATTTAGAAGAACATATGATAGTTGTTTCTTTGATGACTGGAAAGGTAATTGGGACCATTGGATGGAACAGCTGATGTAATGTAGTAATACTTCTCAAATTACAACAAAGCCTAAATCTGTGAAAGTAAAACCGTTTTGCTTTGCCAATTCAGGGTTGGTGTCATCTAAAGAGCTTTGTTAAACTTCAAATTCCTGTCCATAGGATTTTGTTCGGGGTGGTAAGATAAAGGATGACAGTGCTAACTTTGAATATTGACTACTTTCCTAGCAGTTTCCCATGAAACATTCATTCAGCAAATGGTTCACTAAAAGAGCTGTAGCAGATGAGCTTGGCCATGTTTTCCCTGTTCCCAACTTTGCCACCAAAAGTCCACCCTTCTTTAGTTACTCTTGTGGGAGGAATTGGAACAGCCCAAGGTCACCTTGATCTAAGCCCACCTTAACGGAGAGAAACTAAGTGTCAAGTTTGTGTCCTTTTAGACTTTTTTTGTCTCCTTTGTTGGGGTCACTTTAATACATTGAACTAGATTTGTGGATTTTAAAAATTTTTTTCAATGGATTGATTTTCTGGCATTAGACATTAAAATGATTCTAGGTATTCAGAAGTATCTGGGATGTTTGTTATTGCTCTGTTAAATAAAAAGCTACTCTCTTTAACAAATGTGTAAGTCATCTTTATATATACCTAGAATGGCTGTAATTAAGACTAAATGTAGGTGAGCTTTTCTTAATGAATATAGTATCATTATTACATGTTTTGTTGAAACTCTTATTTTGAAATCTTTTGATCGGGAAATTGTCAAAATAGTTGACTGAAGTAAGTGAAAATAATGAAACAGCTTATTGGTCATCCAGGTTACTAAAGATAGCAATATTAAGCAGAAACTGAAGTATGAACATGTGATCAATGTGTTTTAATAAATGTCATTTATTAAAACCATTCTAAGATACATTACCATCAAATAGTGAAAAATAAAAAGCAATGATAGCTCTATATATTAAGCAGTTGCTTTGACCATTCCATTATTGAGTTTTCTTATAATTAAATTGGAGGTTCAAACTAAATATATTTTTTAGCTCCATCTACTTTAAAAAAGTATAGTTCTATGAGATGTGTATTTATATAAAGAAAGAGCTTGTCTTAAAAAATAATTTTTAAAGTGAGCAAGATAAAGTATAGAATTGGGAAGAAATAGTATTATACCTGGTCTATAAATTATAATATATAGACTTTTTAGTGCATAGAAAATGCCTTTAAAAAGCAATATGCAAGAGTTTGTTTCCTGTTAACAAAGACTAAATGCTAAAGAGTCATTATTTGCCCGCAACACCAAAATGTAGAAATTGTATAGTTTAATATATCATAAAGGCTTTCTAATTCCATAGGTATTCTTTTTCATATTGGCAGTATTTATGATCTGGGTTAAGTGACCTTACCTTTAGATCTTTGAGCTTGATTATTGTTCATAATCAAAGTAACCTCCTTATATAGATCCAAAACTACCAAAGATTTGTTTTTCTTTCCGTGGAAATAGCAAATAATTCTACCCTAATAGGAAAGAAAGTGAAACTTGTTACATGCTATCAAATGCTGCTGACATAATAATATATATTTTTAAGGAGAATAAATTGAGAACCTGTGTCAATTGTTTTAAAATTAAGATTATGTAATCATATGAGTCTGAGATTATTTTCAGTTATATAGTAAATATATTGATTTCTGAAATTTGGACATAACACATAGTTCACTTGGCTTGTATTACACTGCTTGGCCAAAGAACTATCAGGCAAATAATCTGTGACATATTATAATTGTATTGTGCTCATTCTGTCATTAGAATAAGATGATCTAAATTCAATTTTCCCTTTTCCTAGAAGGAAATATTTTCTTTCATCTTTTTTGCATACTATGTTAAGACCTTATATAAATACATCTAGTAATAATTTTCCAAACTGTTAGTTCTGTAGTTCTCACGAAAACCCTGGGTTTTGCTGTCAGAACTTAGGGCATAGACTAGTTATGGAATTCTTGGCCTAAGTTTTTTATTTTTTGTTTGTTTGGGGTTTTTTTGCCCCTAAAAGATTCATGAAAAAACATTTTTTTCCCTTATTGTAAGTTCTGTGGAAATAGGAATATGTTAGCTATTTGTACATTTAAAATATGAAAGAATTAAAAAACAAGATGAAATATATAATCTGTGACATACAGAGCATCTATCCCTCTGTGACTTAGGAAAAAATGCTTGTTTGCTAAAGTGTAAGTGGGTTTTTCTGGTTTATTTTTATTTTGTTTCATCTCCAGGACCTCCCAATTTCCAAGGGCACCATGGGGCATAGGTAGCATTTATTTGATGTTTATGAGTGTGCGTGTATTCCCCACACCCATCCCTGTGGACCTAGCCTTTGTGAAATCCTAAACCTTGTATTACTGCTTAGTTTGTGATTCATGGTGTTCTGAGAGCAATTATTTAATTTTTCTTAGGGTGTTTATTCAATGTGTGCATTAAAAAAAAAAGTAGAGGTTATTTTTTGGTAACGCTACAGTGGCCTTTTTTATTGGTGGATTTCCCTTTCTTGTCCTGTGACCTGCAAATATCACTGTAGGCGCTCTGCCAATTTTGTGAGCCGATGCCTGCTTCAAAATGGAGGCAGGAAGGTATCCATTTTCATCAAGAGTATGACAGTGTTTCAGTCTCTCCGACCATCTGGAGAGAGGAACTTTTGGAGCAAAAGAAAATGGGGATTTAAAAAATTATATTTAGCAAAAAAGGCGAGGGGGGAAACCAATTAAAGTTAAACTATACCTTATGAATTTATGCTTTTCTAGTATGCTGTCTTCTTCAAAGGAAACACAAACAAGAAAATACACAGGCTATTTTTATAAAGAACTGGTTCCCCAAGTCTCATGAGTATTAGTAAACGAATGTAAGTAAATTAGGATTTTGGCACACTTCTTAAGTTTATTGCACACACAAATGTAATAAGAACTATAAAGGAAGATTTTTCTCCCCCCTCTTCCTGTGTATGCACTGATTGTTGGTGGTCTGTGTAGATTCGAGCTTTTAATGGGCTTTTTCATGCATCTCTGCAAAAAAGCTGACACTATGGGAATTTAATATTCCAAGATATATTTATCACTTCTGTGGTCTGGATAGTACATTTATGTGCTCTCTCTCTGTGTCTCTCTCTCTCTGTGTGTCTCTCTCTCTCTCTCTCGCTGTAGCTCTCACCTTTGCTCAGTCTCTCTCTCTCTCTCTCTCTCTCTCTCTCTCTCTCTCTCTCTCTCTCTCTCTCTCTCTCTCCCCCTCTCTCTCAATTTTTCTCTCTTTCTCTTGCACGGAAAATTTTAATTCCACTGTGGAGCACTAGAGAAATGCTTGATACAGGTCTTTCTGTTTTCACCCTTCGTGTGCTCAGGGACCATCAGTGTTTTTGTTCCTTTTAAAGAATGCTTAGACTCCCAGGTCAGCCCTCTGGGTATGACATAGCATATTTACAACTAGATACAGTTTTCTGTATTCTTGCCTGTGGCTAGGAAATATCATACTTGCTTTTCCATTCACAAGAATATACGGAGCATTTCTTGTTGGTTTTTATTTCTCTGTGTTCTGAAAGGACAGTGTTTCTAAGGCTTGATGAGTTTTAGAATGGACTTGATAGAAATTTAGCATTTTATACCTACTCCTTACAAGGTAATGGAGCTTGGCATGCTTTGGTCAATGTAACAAACAAAACTAAATTGAGTCTCCTTCCTCAGGTTTATGCTCCATCAGCAAGCACTGCCGACTACAATAGGGACTCGCCAGGCTACCCTTCCTCCAAACCAGCAGCCAGCACTTTCCCTAGCTCCTTCTTCATGCAAGGTAAGATGCTGTCTCTTTCTAATAGGAGATCTTTTGGGAAAGTCTTCCTGGGACTCTTTATGTCATATGTGGGCAAAAGAACCCTAAACTGATGATAATGCAAGAAATGGAACGCTAGGCAAGCATAAATTATTATTGCAGGTCATGGTCTTCGTAGGAATCAAGTTCATTAAAAATAAACAAACTAATTAAAACTTTATTAAGACTTTTTTTTAAATTAAAGCCCCTTCAGCAAAACCGAGTTAAGATTAGAATGCGTGCTTTGCTAAGAACTGATGCTCCCTGGGGCATGGTCTTCCGTGACTGATAGTTTCAGTGTCTTCACCATCCCCAAGAACTTATGTGTATGTCTGGAAGTGTTTGCAATCATTGTGTATTTGAACATCCCGGATATAGCTAACTGGGAACAAATTGCCCTTATGTGTAGCTTTATAGACAATTTTCAGCCACTTAATAATTTATAGGTATGAACAACAGTTCCATAAGATGAAGTAGCCTGTCCTAAGGACTAGAATATCATTTTCTTACACAGCAAAGCTCTATCCCAACACACTAATTGATTGAAAGTAAAAATCCCAGCATTTTTCCTGGGCAAATGTAGAAAATTACAGCTTCATGGTAGACAAAGTATATTTTTTCAGTTATCCAGTGTATTTAATTAAATGCACATGGGTGTGTACCCCCAGAGCTTATAGCCTTGCCACTGATAATACAACCCCTTTCTGCTGCTTGAAAAAGACAAGGATGGGTGAAGTGACAGCAACAGCTTGTAAGACTAGACCGTCCAGAGGACGCAGCTAAGGCTCCATTCCTGATAAGCGTATGACACTTATTGTCAAAATGTGTTACCAAGTTAATACGCTGAAATTTAAATGTGAAGTTTGCCAAGAACTCCTGTATCCAGACCTTTTGCTCTTTTTGCCTGGGTGTAAAAGCCTTGCCTGAGTGTGCCTTGGCCAAGGGCCACAGGATTTCCTACTTCATGCGACTCTAGAGAGGGCCATGCCACCAGCACGAGGACAGCAAGCACCCACGGAGCAGCCTGGTGTCTCGCTGAGATTACAGTGGACACACTCAAAATGATTTTGATTAAAAGGGATTTACTTTCTTTCGCTTCAGAGTGTTAGCTCTTTTAGGTTGTTAGTTCACTTGTGAAATTCCATGGAAAAAATCTATAAAATTGAATTGAATGGGTCCCTCAGGAATAGAGAGAATTTGTTGCACAAATAATGGAGTTCATGTTCACAGGGATCCTTCATCTCTGTGACCTGTCCTAGGTGTAATTCACAAAGGGACATAGCAGGGTATGTCACTTGGGTGGATTCTGTGCCATGACAAAAGGCGTATCCCCTCTGGCTATAAACAGCAGCCATGTGGACATCAGTGCCCCTCTGTGTGAGCAGTTAGAGACACTGCTTACAGAGCTTGTAGAGATTGTCAAATCAAGGATATATCCTTCAAAGCAGATAATCATTGAAAAGAAAAAGATACAGAAGGATAGATTTCTTTTATCTGCCTTCAGGAAGGAGGTTTGCACACATTGTGCAATGTCAGGGAGATCAGGTAGATTCAACAACAGGCTCTGCTCCTTAGCAGAGCCTGCAAGATATGGGGAGTGAATGGGCTTTTCTGCATATGAATACCCAAAAATAAAAAAAAATATATTTTTGCGTTGACATTTATGATGAGCACAATTAATTTGCACACATCTAATTCTATTCTTTCAAAACAACATTATGCCAAGATCATGGGATGTGATAAATATTAATTTACTCTGAAAGGCATAATTTATGTAAACTATGTATTTTTATAAGTCTGCATTGAGCAGAGTGTTCTGTGTTAAATCCTAAATGTATTTCCATATAGTACATCTTGTTGTCAAAATGTTTCAGAAGACTCTTGTTCAAAAATGTATGTTCTCAATTTATTTGTCATATGTGTCATCTATTTGAAATGCTAGTGGTCTTGAACTACATATTTGAATTTAAGGTGGCATCTAAATTTCCACAATGGCAGGGCTAAATCTAATGTACGTGAATAATAACTTTTAGAAGTTCTGTGTTGCCACATTCAAATCCCAGGAAGAGTACATGTGATTTCACTTCACATTGGCTTCCATAGGGGGTGTAGACAGTGCACCCAGGATTCAGGTCATGGAGACATGTCTGGAGGTGAAAGATACTTGGAGACTTTCAGGGTACCCATTAAACTCATCACTGTGTGGCCTCTTATTTTTAACCTTAATTTCCATGTTCTACTGAAAACTCTTAAGTTGTCAAACTCAAAGACATGATTTTTGTTTGCATAGTTCTCAAGAAATCTATGGATTATTCCTCCCTAGCCTGAAACATTTTAGTTTTCTAACTTTTAATTTCTGGATTTAAAAACTCAGAGAGGTGTGGAATGATAACACAAGTTGATGAGGTGTGAACCTTTACCCCTCAGACATACAGAGCTGTAAACCAAAGTTACCTCAATAAAAATAATTTAGTTATAAATCTCATGGGAGAGGTGGAAACCTGTAAAATACTGTGTCAGACTTAACTTGCCCATTGTCTAAATTTTCAAAAGGTCTTTATTAAATAAAATGTGTGGTAAAAAATCTTATTTTCAAGGAAGCAGTACCTGTCATACAGTTAACACCTAGCTGAGGACACAGCATATATCAGGATTCAGTAATATTTGTTAAATTATTAAAATAAGGCAGAAAAGTGAATGAATTCACTTTTCATTATCCTTCCCCTCACCAGTTCTTAATTTAAGAAACCCAAACCAAACAATAATCTCTAGTGGCAACTTCTAGGCCAGTAGGCCTGGAGAATAAAGATTATCTATAGCAATGTTTCTGATATGGTGTTCATAAAAGATTAACTTGATGTTAAAAAATAATTTGTATAATTCCTAAATGATTTTAAACCTCTTTTTTAACCCATAAAAGATTCAAAATTTACCATAGTAGAATAGCTACCCTATGATCTGTGTTTACTCTTTGAATGAATGGCTACTGATGACTTAGGATAACTATATAACCACATACAATAATATTAAAATTAAAAGCAAAATCAAAAACTAAAGAATATATATATATATATGAGGCTTCTCTTTCCTATTTATCATAGTATAATAAATCCCAAGTATGTTATAAAAATGAAATCCAATCTTTTAAATCTGACATGTTCTTTTTTTCATTACTTCTTTACATACTTTTAAACACTTGTAAACTTGCCAACTCTGTAATGTCTCAAGCATTTTATTTTTGCCCCACAATTTAGGAATACTTTAACATTTTAGCCCATTCCATAGCAAAAGAGGTCAGAGGACTGCTAAGAAATGTTTCCTGTAACATTATTTACTTTGCTTGACTTGACATTGTTCTATGTGGAAATGTGTTCTCTTGTTCTTTTACAATTGAGTTTTTACTCAGAACATTTTAACTATGTCAAATATTTGTATTTGTTTAGCAATATAGAGCTGCTTGGGGAAAAAAATAATGATGACTACCTTCTGATGTAATCAGTTAACCAACACAAAGATGAATGCACAGCAGGCAGTCATTTCAAGTCTATGAAAAAACCCTATTCTATAAGGCAAGACTGAATGCCTCAGAAGAGTCATGGTTTTCTTTGTCCGTTACAGATGGCCATCACAGCAGTGACCCTTGGAGCTCCTCCAGTGGGATGAATCAGCCTGGCTACGGAGGAATGTTGGGCAATTCTTCTCATATTCCACAGTCTAGCAGCTACTGTAGCCTGCATCCACACGAACGTTTGGTAAGGCAACGCGACTTGGTAGTGGGGCTAACACAGCTAGTGCACGTTCTTCTCACTCATGTCCACAAGAACTCTGCCAGTGAATGTAAAAGTGAAACACCGGCGTTGTATTTACCGGGGCATTTTTTTCTGTCATCAAAGGCATAACTAAATCAGATCACCTTTGTTAAGTCCTTCCAGATTCTCTTTGTCATTGTTCCTGTGTTGATTGTGCTTTGTTCTGTGCTTTCTTCATCACAGTGTCGGCTTCCTCTGGTGCATAAACATGCACTGTATTTGAGTTGCAGAATTTCAGCTATGGCAGTTCCTTTGTGGGGTTTTGTTTTTGTTTTTGCCTTCTGTAGTTTTGAAGGATTACTGCAGGGGGCAGAGTGACAGGTAGTGGGTGTTGAGAGGAGGGGCTTTGCATCATCCTTGGGTATTTCCATCATGGGGAATAGTTGACAGGCTTCTGTGCCACACCCAGAGGAAAAAGTTCACATTTTTCTATACATTCCTTTCAGTAACAGCAGCCATGGGTTTCTATATAGATCAGATTCCCCATTTTCAGTATTTTAGCTTTAATTCCACACCCACCCTGAGTAGCCCACTGATACTCTTTTTCTCATTCCAGTTAAAAACTGCTGGGCTGTTACTCATTCTTTTATTATTAGTTTCCACTGTGCCCATCACTTGCATTTATCCATCCTAGTATGTCTCTTTGTCCTGGAAGACAAAACTCACCTGACGTTTTCCTAGCCTTCAACACCAGCAGAGCCCAGAATCCACTTTCGAATTTAAGTCTAAAATTAAATGAAGGAAAGAATTCTTTAGATCATGAGTTAAGCTTAACTCAAATATGATGCTTAACTCAAATATGATGGAGCTAAAAGTTCCCTGTGTAATAATAATAGTGCTTAAAAAAACTGTGTGAACCTCAATGATCTTTAATAGTACTGACACCATTGCCGTTCATCTTGCAATTTACCTCTTTACGTTCTCCCGACACCCACGTTATTACTTTCTCTGTTCTGATATAGGAAATAGCACTTTCTGGATTTCTGTGGTCTTTTTCTCTTTTGCTCAACTACTAGAGATATAGAAACAGTAACTGATATCCTGTTCAGACAACCTGAAACATTCCTGAAGTTGAAGTTTCTGATATCCTTGAAAATATCTATTTACTTAGTCTAAGTGACAGAGACATTGTGTGGTCAATTGCCTGTCTGTTAATGAGAGACAAATGATAGGAATGGCGTGGTTTTTTTCATATCATCTTCCAAGTTGGAATGTGTAAATCCCAAACTCAAATCTCAGCACATTTCAGTAATAGCAGATTTACTTTCATATTTCCTCTTTTCTCACCTCCTACTTGGAGGTAAAGCTTAGAATGAAAGCTTGAAGAAATATCAATACTATTATTATACTAGCATTTTTTATTTCTCCATCATCATTTTCTGCTTCTATAAGGAACCCATGATCAAAGTTACTTGTGTCCTATGAACAAAGAAAGTGTTGATTGCAGAGGGGAGGTATCTTTAAAATATACTCAGAAGTACACAAAGTATAATGTTGAAAAGGAAACTAGCTACATTCCTTTGCAGAAAAGTTTTGCTAAACCAAAACAATATTCTCAACCACATCATGTTGAAGGAGTAACCCTACAAGGTGCATCAGATGACTTATAATGTCATTTATCCTTCACAAAACACAGAGTTTTCATTCTTAATGTGAGTTGTTAACAGATCTTAGAGATTAAGGTTTTGGTTTTTTTTTAAAGGTAAACAAAGTTGATCTCTGGTAATAAATCCTAATAAATTTACACTCAGATAATTTTATCTGAACTATTATATGTAATAATCATGGTATTTTAATTGTTTAACCTTTGGAAAATTTCTCCCTGAAGTGACTTTTAAAAATCTGATGTTGGAAACAACCTATGTGTCCACCAGTGGGAAGATTGGATTGAGAAAATGTGACATATCCCCCCTGCAGAATACTAGTCGGCCATAAGCAAAGACAAAATGTTGCCATTTACAATATAGCAGAAGGAATTGGAAGACAGTATGTATAGTAAAAGCAAGTTGAATGAGAAAGATAAATATCGAACATTTACTGTGGACATTTGAGCAAAGCAAAATATTTATAAAAATTATCACATACTTACAGAGAAACAAAACTTCTGACGTTAAGAGGGAAGGAGGTGGGAGAAAAGATCCGAAGGGCTGTTAGGGATGGTGTTGTATGGATGGGCCAGGAGAAGTAAAAATTATTTTAAATAAAGGAGTAAAAATATGACACTGATTGAGGCTAATCTGAATATATAGTAGGCAGTGTTCTTTCACTTGAATATAAATGGTAGTTGCTTATAATTTTCCTCCATAGCATTTGGCCAAACCCATACTGAACAAAGGGATACTTTGAGCAAAAGGAGAGTGCCTTCCTTGTATTATTTTGGGTATAATTTAGCCAAATTAGCATTGTCTCTAGAGATTTTTATTTTAGAAACATTATTGCCTTCATCACTTTATACCATGTTAAAATAGAATGCGTAGTTATAAAGCTTCAAATCTACACATTTCAGTAGCAACTGTCAAGTCACCAGTTTTGATTTTTTAAATCCCCTTTATAGTTTCAACCTCTACCGCACAATCCCACAGCTAATTACCTCTATGTCACAGATCACAGAGAGAATCACTCATAAGAATGGAGTTTGTGGTTAAGCTTTGGAATGGGTCATGATAGAAGATTTAAGTTTGGAGTGATTTGCCAAAGTTCTTTTTAAAAAGCAGATCACATCCTCGCTGTCTGACGTGGTTGAGACATGGGCTTTGCAACACAGAGTGAAATAGTTCTGGGAGTCTGGAATTTTAATATAAGGGAAGTTTTTTTTGTCTTTAATTTTTTGTAACATCAGCCCTTATCCCAGTGATTCTCAACCAGGGGTGAGTTTGACCCTCTGGAAATATTTGATGATATCTGGAAACAGTTTTGGATATCACAACTAGGGATCTAACACATACAGACCATGGCTGCTGGAAAACACTACGATGCACAGCAGAGCCCAGAGCAAAGATTATCTGACACAAAAAGTCAGTAGCACCAAAGTTGTGAAACCCTGCCTTAGCTCAAAGCATGGTTTTATTCTTAGTATGTGCTACCAATTACCATGGTTTCTAATCTTTAAAGTGCCAACCCATAGGTTGATTAAAACCTTACCAGTGGAAATATTTTTAACACTTACTCTGTCAATAGACTCCTAATGCACTATCATTGGGTATCATAAGTAAAAATACATAAACCAATGGTGGGGACTTTATCATACTTCCCCTTTCTCTTTGTAGCAAGCAGGGTAGACAGTATTAATAGCTGGAGTAAGAGAGACTTGGGGGACCACTTTTAGTTAATCTGTAAATACTCTAAAATATACATTCACATATCACTGTATTTATTACATTTCTGGATGATGGTAATTTTCAAGATACTTTTCCTTATAGAATCATATAGTTATAAATTTCATTCACTTTCTTTCAGCATCTTATTTTCTCTGAGTCTAAAAATAACTGACTTATGTGAGCTGCATCCATTACCCCATTAAAATCTTTAGGATAATTGTCTAAATTCAGTATTAATCCTTTGTCAAATCCTGAATGATTGCCCATTGTACACAAAGTTAAAGGAATTTAAAAATTCTCCCACTGATGTGATCATCTTCCTGTCTCATTCTCTGATTATTATGTATCAATATTTTTTCATAATTGTTTTCCTCTTTTTTTTGATTTTTACATACTTGATTTATAAAGTTTTTCTATTGTACAGAAACTCAGCACAGATTTTGCCTGTGCAGAAATGAAATCAACTTTTTCTTTTTTCTCTCTCCAAATTCTGCTTCTGTTTCTCTCCCTTATTATAGACTTTTGCTCTCAAGCAGAAGTAGCTCTTCTAAGTTCAGTGTTCCATAGCTTATCCAGTCTTTCAGATTAACTGTACAGACTGGGTCCACTCTATCATTCTCTGGAGAATATTTTGTGCACTACTGGGGTATATTCTCTAAGTGGCAAGTAGAAATGAGTTAACAGGTGGCTAAGAATTTTTTTTATCAAGCAAAGAGGTCCATGTGATTTAAAGTTTTAAAGGCATTTTTTGGGTAAATGGAAAGGTGTAAGGGCATCATCTCAAATTTTTCACTGAATTCGACCTTTCAGTTGGATTATTTGGGGTGTGCAGAGATAATATTTTCAAAAGTATCCACCAAGTCCTCCTTGGCAGACACAGCTTCAAAATGCAAATTGATTTTCGAAACTGGTCAGTTGTCTCTCAAATGAATAGTATTTCAGTTCGCTGTTTATTGATACTAACTGGTACACCAGTTGTTCATTGAATATGTAGAATAATTAGTGTTCAGTATTCAATCACAAGTTGTGGTTTGAGAGATCTGAGTTCTATTTCCTCCCCTTAAGAGTTTATAGAATAGGTAGAAATGTACCCGAAAGAGAAAGCAAAGAAAGGCACCATCAAATTCTCAGAAGAATGTCAGCACATTATGGATTCAAAGATAAGCGATACTGGAAAAGTTGGAAGTGGGAAAGAATCCTCAAGGAAGAAGAAAAACCCAAGATAGTCCTCACGAAATAAATAGGGAAACACAAAGAAAACAGGATTTCACTCCTTGTAAATAAATGTTTGCACTATAAGCACCCCTGACTCTCAGAATCATATTCAGTCTCTAATTTTAACCAGTCTCCAATAATGATATACTGAAGATCCATAACCCACCCATTAATGTACTACATATATGGAAAATATGTATTTTTACTTGTCTGTAACACACGTAGATGGTTGAGTAACTTTTAAGCTACCTTTTATCTTGAAAAGGAAAATTACTCAGTGTCTTTTTGTCAATAACGATGTCCCTGTTACTTATCTACTCATTCTTCTGCCTGTGGATGTTTAGCAACTCCTTTGCCACTTAATAGACTTTGTGATATGGCCCAAGAAAAGCAATTTATTTGAACAACTAGTATAATAATTGAATTCAAAGACGAACCTTAAACAAATGATTTGTAAAGATTACCTTCTTTCTCCCTGGTCAGCTCTATGGTGGATTGCTAATGGCAGACATGTAAAGAAAGCACTGAAATCAAATAATCATTCTCGGTTCATTTTGCTCCCATTAAATTCAATAAAATCATTGATTTAAGGCTTTACATATTGATGTCTTAGGGAAATATTTAATCATTACTGCTTTTAAATTTCTCATTTAACATTTTGTCCTTGCTGGAGTTCAGAAAGATGGTCCAATTTTGAAAATGATTAGAGACAGGTTACTCTGCCATTTAGTGTCCAGAAGGTTGGGATGAATATGATATAAACTGCATGGGTCAAGTGTTAATTTCATTCATTACATCCTTTCTTGATCATTAATCCATACCAAAAAAATTTATATATATATATATATATATATATATATATATATATATTAACCACGGTTCTTTATGTTAATGAGATCTTGGAGACGTTTGTAAGCAGTAATTTTTAGATTTAGTGACAACTGTGTTTTTTTTCTGTTTTATTATTTTAAAAATGAAAGTTGTCCGATCCAAACAAAATATATTCTTGGATATTTTGAAATTCTAGAGACTGTCTCCATTGCAAAATGCAGAGTTCTGAAAGAAAGCAATCCACTAAATATCTCATGATTGAACATGGCCTCCTTTTTCTGCTTCTTGCTACAGAGCTATCCATCACACTCCTCAGCAGACATCAATTCAAGTCTTCCTCCAATGTCCACTTTCCACCGTAGTGGTACAAACCATTACAGCACCTCTTCCTGTACGCCTCCTGCCAACGGGACAGACAATATAATGGGTGAGTCACGGAAATGCCGATTCTGATACCGACAATCACTGTCACAGTTTAATAATGAAAGACTTCTTTTTTAACCTCATAATTGAGCAGTAATCAGACCATGAATATTTGTCACATAACTGAGTGAACAAACAAATGAACCCTACAGAAATAATCATTGGCTTCACCATAATCACTTGTTGTCACCAGAAACAAATTTGGCTATTCTGTCCATGGTGAATCATTAGATTGAATAAGGGTTTAAGTAGTCTAGAACTTTCTTGCTTCTCATACTCTCAAACAATAAAAAAATGAATTTCTATAAGACAACCCACTGCAGACTAATGAGATAGGGAATATAATAGCTTTAACTAGTAGTTATTGACCACTTCCCAAATTCTAATTTCAGTGCTAATTTGTTAACCGTGACACACCACTGTCTTCCAAGGACTAGTTCATGTGAAATTCACAGATGACACTTAATCACTAGCTGAGCTTCACCTTCTGGAGACTGCAACATTTGGGGTCCTTCAGAGGGGAGGAAGTATTTGCTCACTCATGGGGTGGTGGTGGGGAGAAGCCTGAGCATTATGGACCAGAAGTTATTTGCTGCTTCTTCTCAAGCAGATTTATAACAATTTAAGGTCCACAAAGAATCCTGCTGCCAAGTAACTGAGAGGCATCCTCTTGTTTTTCATGCTCTCCACTGTGGTCCTCTCCCGAGGGGAGAGGCCTTGCCCCCAGCCCCCTCCCTCATTCTCCCTTTGAGCTGAGAGTTAGGCAGTTTGTCCTGCTGCCCCTAGAGAAAAGAGTTCTGCTTAAAGGAAGGCAGCCCGCTGCTTTGGGATCCAGCTTGAGCAGCTTTGCCATTCAGATGAGCAGCGTACCCAGTGCGCAGGGACCCCAAACTCCAATGGCCACCCCCTACTCTACTTTCCAGCTCAAGCCCACAGCTTGCTGGGCCTCAGGGTCACTTCCAGTGGGTCACTGATGAGAACATTCACTGTATGTTTTAGAGAGGGGAGGTGCGCCAGAAGACTCCTGCTGCATGTTCTCCTTAGCTCTTTGCAGTTTTGTTTTGTTTTTTCCATTTTCGTAGTATATAGAACCTTGGGAAATGGTGTGAATCACTTATGTGGGAGAGTTTTTGATGAAAGAGAAGAGATCTGTTTAGAAATGTTGCAAATATAATTCTGCCTAAATAATACTCTCTCTGCTTATTTAATAATATATTTCACACTTGAGATGAGCCATCTAGTAGCCCAGTGCCATCATGTCTCACCAAGAAGCAAATTTAGGAGAGAGCTTCCATTTTTGTAACTCTTCATAACAAAGCTTCAACAACTGTGTTGCATCAGTTTGACCTTGGAGAGCTATGGGCAAAGGTCACATGGGGAAGTTTTGTTAGCTATCAATGCAGTTTTGGCAGAATTGAAAAACAAGAAGAAAGAAAGAAGTGCAGAACTGAAAGAGTGAGAAAAGCATATTTCACTTCAATGTGGTTTAACAAATGGAAAGCCCCTTTCTGCAGTCATGAGGTCTGGTTATAAAGAAGGATGGCCTGCCATTCATCCTTTAACAGGACAGATTTCCTGTCTACTTGTGGTTTGAGTAATTTTCTTTTTTTAGGAAGGTAGAAAGGTGGAGCCAAAGCTTGAGTTGAGGAAAACATGCATAGACTTAGTTTGAAAAAAAGTTTTGTTCATGGATTTGAAAAACAGTCTTCCTGGGACAGAGGCATGAGGACTTGGGAAGAGAGAAAGATTATAAGATGTTATAATTGCCATCCCTAGACTGTAGCCCATGCAGCCTGAGTCTGAGTGGACATGAAATGTGATTTATTTAAGCTGGTCATTAGCTTAGATAAACAGGAGAAGGTCTACTTGCCTTTATTTGGCCTGGATGGGGTGGAGCATAAGGTGACTTTACTTTATTAATTGTTACAGGTGGGCTTAACTGATAAGGCCCAGAGAGCACTAGTGAAGTGTAAGGAGGGGTCTAGACAGTAATAAAGGGGCTATGGTTTTAAAGAGAAAATGGATGAGATTTTTGCAACCCCAAAAAGGACTTTTTTAAAACAACTTTTTTGTGTAAGTTATTCCATAATCATGGCTGTACTTGTCAAAATCTACGAGCAGAATATGAGAAAGCTTTATAATTATTTCAAGCAATAAGTAACCATAATAACTCAGCTTTTTGGAGGGTCAGAACTTTATCAACTTACATCAATACTGTTATAACTTTAGGACCATTCTAGCAGAAAACTTTCTATAATGCCGCCCCTTAAAAGAATATGTCCTCCAGTTCCTTATATTACAATGCAGAGGAAAGTTCAAGTGTGATAATGAGACTTAGCGTTGCGTGATGGCCAAGTGGCTTACATTTCTTTGCACTTTAATTCTCTCAGACTTTGGTTTGACTTTCAGAGTGAGGTAGAAGTCAGGGATGGCAGCATGTCTGTATAACAAGAAGAGAAGATTTCTCTTCTGATGTTAGTGATACTTCCCTAACAAACAGTATGGATTAATAGGAGACATCTGTAGACTTTGAAAATATTTGGCATAAACTCACTCATTCTGAAATGCAGGAAATAAAGAAATATTACATTGCCTGTATCTCAAAGAACAAACAGAGCTAATTAAATAATTGGTAAATAGGGAACACATAGCCTGACACATGTTTGAGATTACACACATGATTCTGTAGAAAACGACTGTAAGCAATACTAATGCTGTAAGAATGGGCTCAAGCACTAACACATGGACATCACATTTTTCATTTTTTAAGTTTTCTTGGTGAAAAGTTGCAAGGCAGTGCAGTCTTTTCATAAATGGTGTTGATATCTTAGGAAGCTGCTTTTTCACTTCAGAAGAAAATTTTTGCCTCATCTCTCAGTTTCACATCATAGCATGTCTTCCTGGGAGTTAGTGATTGTGCTGAACTGATCATAGAACAGCATGTGGAGTGAGACGTAAGCTCTAGAACCATCAAAAGGTAACCTCTCTGGAGCCCCCTTCCTTCCTGGATCTCTGCTCCACTTCTCAAAGATGAGAGGTGCTCAAGGAGGCCTGGGGTGGCTCATGTTTGATTTGGAGGAGTGGCCATATTTTCTTGTTGCATTTTCTTTGGCTCATTAGTGCCCGATAGTATTTTTTGAGAAACCCCTAGGAAAAATAAAACTTATTTAGGTTCTTTTTTAATGACTGGATTTTTTAAAATTACACACTCATGCATGGGATTTTGAGAGTGTAAAAGGTTTTACTTGTGGCATATAGTCCATTACTGTTTTCCAAAACCTTGCCAGAGAACTGAAGATTACATAAGGTAGTTCTGAACTAGAAGGTTTATAAAACACTGTGGAGTTATTTATATATTATATGTAATATACAATCATATAATATATAATTGCATATATATGTATGTAAATAAAATGCATGGGACCCAGGATTCATATTAGTTCAACTAATGTGGTGCACCGTTAATGAAAGCAGTTAAATTCAGGACCTATGGGAATATTAGCATCAGGTCCCTTCAACTTTATTCCTAAAACCTCTGGTGCTATGTTGCTGGGTGTATCTCAGAAGTCCATGTGCGCTTGCACACAGAGGAGGAAGTATACTAGTTACTAGTACTGCAGAAGACAAAGGGTCTAGAGGACAGTAGCCATACACAGTTTGCTATCTGCATATTTCCCTCCAACCTGCAATACCCAATAACCTTTTCTCATCAATAGCCTTTTCTAATCTAAGGGCTGAGGACCACCTACCATATCCCCGTCTCCCGAGACTGCTCAAGGAGAGTGCCCACTTCTCCATTGGGAGATACCATTTGTATAAATTCCCAGGGTGAACTCCTTGTGGTTTGGAGCTCCAACACCCTCCCTTCCTCTCAGAGTCTGGGAATCTAACAACACTCAACGAGCATAATGGTTATAATAACTAGTATTGTTTTATTGGTCTTAAACCGGCTTGCTTTCTAATGCATGGTATTTCCCATGTTTTTCAACCTCAAACCAAGCAGCGTTGAAGGACTAGACTACCCAGATTGATTTAATACAACATATGCTAAAGATTACCCTGGAATATCTATCTGGTTCATGAATTAATCTGGCTTACAACTTTCACTTCTAATGACATGTTTGTATGACATGATGCATTTTAGTATGTGGCTTTTCTAGTAGAAACATTATGTCCATTTCCCCTTGAGGACTTGGTTTCACAGTAATTTTATTATTAGAGTAGTCACATAATATTCACTTTGTCTTCTGCAGGAATCATGAGCTTTCAAATACAGTTGGGAGATGAACAAGCACTGAGCATAACAGTAACATGAATTTCATCCAGCAATGTCATGGCATCTTAGTTACAAAGACCACCAGTAGAGAATGACACACTAGCTTGATTTAAGTCTTTGTCCATTTCCTGCACATGGTCATAGGGACCACCTTTCCCCCTGAGTTCCTAGGAATCCCTCCTGTTAAAAATTAGTGCATGGTAGCAAAGAATTGAGTTTTTATTCTAAAACTGTACATAGTCACAGTGCTAGAAATGCTTTCTTTTTTCCTCTTTATAGACAAGTCTGTGGCATGGTTATGCTGCTTCTCATAGTTTGATAAACATGAGGGGTCACTTGGATGCAGTTCAGGAGAACCTAAATTTTAAAGCAGTCATCTTCTTTCAGGAAAACACACTATGAATTGCTCCTTTCATATCTGCATGATGTCCCCAGTCTGAGGTCATGGGTATGCAATAAAGGGGTAATACAATTACTGAATTCTGATCTTTCAGTAGTGGGTCCCCAGGCTCCACCCCTCCGGGTGTTTTGATTAGGGAGTGTTCTATTGGGAATTGCTATTTCCCCAAAGCTGAGATTCAGAGCGAGGGTGGTCTGTTCACCATGTGGTGGAGATACTAGCCCTTCTCTCTGCCCCACCTAGTCAGCAGCCAGCAGCGGCGCCTGTGTCCAAGCCCTCTGAACAAGGCTTGTGAGGCTGGCAGAGTCAAATCCTCCTACAAAATTACAGTTCCTCTTAATAACTACTCATCTTTCATTAATATTGATATTACAGCACTTGCTGGAGACTGTTTTTTTTTTTTTCTCTTGAACTAGAGAAATTGATGAGGACCAAAATACCTTAAGCAATCAATCCAGCCTTGATCACGTAGGGGCAAGCATTTCCATCTTTTATTTCTGTTTGTGTACATTTTGGTAATTTTTAATATGAGCTGACAAAAATTTGAGCCTGGATTAGTAGTAAAGGTCTGTTACATCAAAGTCAAAAGGGGATTGGTTGAGCACTAAGTGTGTTTTTGCTTATTTGACCCCTTTCTCGATATAAAAGAAGTTATGCCATTGGAGAATTAAAAATAGGCTTTCTGATTATTTATGTCTTTTGACTTATCACTCATAGAAATAAAAAAAGAAATCTTTTTTAAAAAGAAGTATCCACATAGCTTAAAATGTTTAGGGGCTCTTGAAAATGTGTCTTCTCCAAGGTTTCCTGGAACAGAACAAAAGGCATTCCAAGTGAAAGGGCAAACAGGCCCCAATAAACTGCTTTGAAATTTAAGCCCTTGGGTTTGGTTCTCCAGCTGCTGCAAGGTAGAGTGGCTTCATGTTAAAAAATAGTCTGTTCTTATCAGTGGTTTCCATGAGCAGCCTTTGTAGTTTTCTGAAACATTTTCATGACAACATGGGATAAGGAGCTGATTCTATTTTTTATTCTACTTCCTGAGTTTTAATATCTCCTTCTATAAATAGACCCTAACAGAAAGTTTAGTTAGAAAGGTGTATGTAGTATAAAAATAATCATGATCATGTCTTACGTCTTCTAAAGTGTTGATTATGTGCTAAATTAATTTACTTTGTAAACAAGTCCTAAAATATTTTTATTGATTTTCAATTGTTTCTGTTGGATTTCATAGAAATATATATATATATATTTTTAAAATGTATCACCCTCCTTTTAAAGGTGCTCAAAGGAAGAAGTTATCTTTCGAGTTTTCATTTCATGAAGATCTGTTTTTGTAACCAAGAAAATATCAAAAATCATTTTGACTGATAAATCTTATTTTAGGTATATGTGATGATGTTACTTCTAGGGAAAACAAATGTATATAGTTGTCCCAAACACCATGGTATATATTATATACTGAGAAAATGTCAGTAATCTCTGTTTTCAAAGTCTTTGTTTTCTCTTTAGAATTGTCTTATCGTCTTTATAGAATTGCAGAAATTTTCATTTTCATATCAGATACAATTTCAGATACCCCTTATCTTATACCAAGTATTTTTAATAATATGGGTGAGTTCCTCCCACTCACTGAATTGTATATCATCAGATCCTCATTTCAAAAAATTTGCGTAGACATATAATCTTTTATAACTAATGCTTTTTAGTATTATGAATTTGTAACGTGAAGAATAAGGCTGGTTGGTTTTTTTTTTATTTTTTGTTTTTTTCTTTTTTTGCCAGAAAGGTTATTGTGGTTTTTTTCTTTTACTCACATACCATTATCTTTCAGTTTCATAATTAACAAATGAATAAGCGGTTGGGTTTTGTTGACCAAATAATAAATCACACATCAAAAGATTATCTTACTGACTTACCCAGTGTGTAAATATAGAAAAATAGCAAGCATGATTTAAGTATGCTAAGCAGAGATCAGGTGAATGAAATTATATCCTTGAGAAGCAGAGAATTTGACCCCTTGAGATACGACCCCTCTGCTCCATTTTACAGATCCGGAAGCAAAGATGATACGGTTGCCTGTGCGGTGAAGGACAGGGCAGGGAACTTTTTAAAAATTATATGAGTGTGCTGTGATGTTTGGCTCGGATTAATCAGTTAATTTAAGATTTCCTTTTCTTAGTTCACAAAACAGTGAAAAACATCTTCTGGAATTTAACAGGTTTTCTTTAAACACGATGTCCACTTGCTAATGTTGAAGTCTTAATAGACTAACATTCCAGGTATTCTAGGTGTTGTATTAATACTCAGTGTTATATTAATACAACTATTAATACTGAGAATCTCAAAACACTGACTGTATTATCTTAAAAGGTAAATTGCCCTTAAAAATATTTGTTAGGGCCTCCCCTGCTGGCGCAGCAGTTGAGCGCTGGGTTGCGAGGCTGCCCACAGCCTCTGTAGCGCCAGTTCGATCCCCGGCCACCAGCGAGGGTCCCACCAAAAAAAGAAAAGTGTTAAATTGAGTTGGTTTTGAATTATAGACTAGAATCTGCGTCTTTACTAAAACAGTGCTCATTGTCTATTTTGTAGATAAAATTATCAATATTTAAGATAATAGAGATAGCATCATGAATATGTAGACTTAGTTTATCTCTGGAATCTGAGGCTTTTGGTAACATAACAATTCAAAAAATTTTATAATATGAACACAGACTTAAATATGTGGAGAATAGATGCTATTTAAAATAATATTTTTTTTTTCTCTCCAAGGAAGACAGAACTGTTTCAGATTTCTTATTTTGTTCTGTTTATTATGGGACTCTTGAGAGAATCATCGTATTTTGCTATGTTAACTTTTTTTTTTTTAATTTGAAAGCAGGTGTAAATTATTTGTGACGATAATCCAATTATCTACATTAAATATAAAGAAAAATAAAACTTGTGAACTTCAGAGACCCGTACATACTGCACACTTAGCCGTGAGCTTCATGTACTCACTTGCTGGTACCTACTACTGGCTACTCATAAGCAACAAGGAGGAAAGTTATAGCAACAAAAGCACTATATCTTTAAACCAAGGTGTCAGGTTTATATTTTATCTGTAAAAAATGTAACATGAATATATTTGACATCTACCTCAGCAAACAAATTAATGCTAATTAAAGATTAATGTGTTGTAATTAGCATTAAAAATGCAATTAAATTGTGAGTAAATGGACCAGGAATAGAAAATTGTTAGACGTCTCACTGCCTGGTTTTTCATATTCTGCCTTTTGTTTTTGCAGCAAATAGAGGAAGCGGGGCAGCAGGCAGCTCCCAGACTGGAGATGCTCTGGGGAAAGCACTTGCTTCGGTGAGGAAATATTGACTTTGGACTTCTCGTGTGCCATTGTAGAGGGGTGAACTTTAATCAGAAGTGGACGTTTGGAATTTTAGAAAATGAATGGCAAATAGCTTTGATTTTTGGAAATGCTAGCTCTCTTGCATAATGATCACTGGAAAATAAGGAGAGAGCTCCGAAGCTTCCAGTGTGTGGCTGGCATCTTCCATCTTGTCCCTTCACAGAGGTGCTAAGGAGTGCACAGTTAGGGATTTGTGAATATTCTTCAGAACCTGTAGGTGATATTTTGCTTCTTTCCTAAAGTAACATGGAGGCTCACTGACCAGCTAAGACTGACTCTGTAGGGAGCAGTTCTAAAGCACTTTGGAGAAGGTGTTTGAAAGAAAAGATGACAATCACTAAGGCCCACGTGAAGTCCTCACTTAAGTGGCACTTGGGGACTCAGCTTCTCTGCTCTGCCCAGAAGCTAGAACGGAACACATTGTCCCAGTCACTCAGCTTATTTATCTGAGGGAAGAATATCTGATATTTTCTTCAGAAACTAAGCATTTCACTTGCAAATATCAGTGGAGATGTATTGCTTTAACATTATGTCTCTTTGGTTGGTTGTCCTTACTATTATGAGTAGAAAATAAGTTTATGTTAGTACTATGACCTAAGTAAAAGATTCCATTTAATCCGTGCATTCTTATGCCTTGGAATCAAATTCCTTAATCTTAGTAAAGAAGGAATTGCACAAAAATTGGAGAGATGATACTATTTGGACTCTTACTGCAGATGAGGACTGGGAGGTTTGGAGTATCTTACCCTTGGCCACACAGCCGTGGAAGGGAAAGGATTAGAGTTAAGTCAGCTGGCCCCCATCCTGTTCCTTTCTTACTCCTTAGATGACTTCCGTGATTCTTCTTTTGAAGAATTAAAATAATTGTTATACAATACAAAACACAACACAACAAAACAAAAACAAACAGACAACTTTAAACCGGAGACATCCTGCAGGGGAGGGGAAGAAAGGTGTTAGAAGGAGGGAGTGAGGCGCACAGGGGACTGTTGGTGATGGTGTGCTGGTGCATTGGTGGTCAAAATTCTAAGAGGACTACACCTGAGAAGAGAAAGCAAACATTGTTTAAAAATGAATAATGGTGTAAAATATATATAAATAAAAAAGGAACAAGAATAAAAAAAATAAATTGTCATATCTTTGACTTTAGAATATTGGTACTATAGTTTGTTAAATGTGCTTTGTAACTTGTAGTTTTTAATAAATTGCTTTCACACTTTGTTGATTGTGTATTCCTAATGAATGAGGGTTTGTTTTTTTTTTTCTCTCCCCACTGTTTCAAGATCTATTCTCCAGATCACACTAACAACAGCTTTTCATCAAACCCTTCGACTCCCGTTGGCTCGCCTCCTTCTCTCTCAGGTACTGCACTTTCCATCTTATTTCGTGGTAGCAGTTTATAAAAATGACTCCCCCCCTCCCCATATACTTTTGCTCTAGTTGCTAGAAAATCACTCCCTTGACAATCTCAAAACAAAAACCTATACAGACAAATAGACAGAAGTGGGAGAAACAGATTGACATGAGAAGACAGTTATTTACATGCAAAACTTCTCTTCAAAATTACATGTTTTTAGACAGTATAGGCATAGTGAAACTTATTTCTTTAGCTTTTCTTAGCTCCATAGACGATATTTAGCAATTCTATATATTCCAGTAAACTATCAATGAAAACTCCATTTAACAAAGTGATGACTATAAATATAGAAGAGATAGGCATCAAATATAGACTATTTCAGAAGGGTCATTTCCTACCAAAACTTTATAATTTCTAAATCCCCCCTTAAAATCTATACCATTAGAATGTTTGAGGAAAGTTACAATTTTGTAAATAAATTGTGATGTAATTGTGGATTTAAAGAGGCTGTTTGCTTTTAAAAATATATAACAAATGGACTTGACCCATGGCTTCAAAGAGTTTAAGTTGTTGAATTATGTTAGTAAAACACTTCGCTTGTCAGAGGTCCATTTAAGAAGCTTGTTGTCCTTCACTCAGTCTACATGCTTCCAGAAGGTTCTGCCTGGTACATGTCTCTGCATGTTGGACAGATAATAGGTCACTTCTAAAAGAAAATTAAGTGACATTCTGTACCTGATGATGAAACTTGACCTACCGTAACTTATAATGGAATCCCTTGCTTAAATGTTGCCTCTTCTAACGCTGTGTCATCCCCTGTATGCAGCACCGACATGCCCCATTATAAACCAGCTTCCCTAGTAGAGAACTGAAGAGCTCAGTGTCTCCCACAGAACTTTCTGGGGTGATGCCCATGAGATTTAATATCTAATATCTAGCCTTTTCCAAGTGTCCATCAACGTGGAGTTGGGTGAGGCGGGGCACAGAACGGAGTTAGAAATAGCTGGGTCTTGAAGTTCATATGTCCAGCAGAACAAAGTCAAAATTGGGAAGGAATAGAGGTGCTAGTCAGAGCATAATGGAATAGCAACGCGCATCCATGAAGAGATGGAAAGTAAAGTTTTGAATTATTACACATGTCTGGTTCACTACCTTATTATTAGACTCTGGGAAGTGATCACAGTGTCCATGTTCAGAGCAGAGAAGAATTGAGACGACATCTAGCCCAGGGACGCAAGTGATAAGGGAATCTGAGTAGGGAGAGTGCCAAGATATCCATTTCAAACAAAGCAGCTCTAATTTCATCTCATTTATAATCTGGAGGAAAAAAATACGTGGTTTAACAAAGTTGGAGAACAAGTCTTTCAGTCTTAGGCTGTGATTATACAGATCAGCGTACAAAGGCCCAGGAAGGTGACATGACTGTTGAGTTTATACCAGTAGCAGTGCCAGAGCTCACATGAGAATGGGCGCCCACTTTCTGCCTCTCCACTGCTAGGTTAATGATGGGAGGAGAAAGTTGGGATGAAAAAATCATTCCAGAAAATGCCACAAATACCCTAAATATGAGCAGCATCTTCTAGATAAAAGCTAGAAACAAGGGCACTTTGGGGTCCTGTTAATGCATCAAGGAAGACCACATGTCAGGAAAAAGTAACTGCATGAAGAGGTAAATACGAGGACAGATTGCTGTGTTCACACTGATGGCTCTGTCTAGCTTCTGTCACAAAAAAGTAACTGAACTAAATACCCTAATACCATTTAGTATAAAAAGACACACACCTGTATATCCAGGTCAACAGGAAGAATCGATTTTTAAAATGCTAACAGTGTCAGGACCAGTAAGATTCTTATACATATTAATTTTTTTCCTGTCTTAAATTGTTTATTTTCTGTTTTGTACAGGGTGTGTATTATTTTCAGTGTGCAAGTTGTTTTTATTTTGTAGGTTAAACATGCGATATTTATTATTGTGGGAATCTTTCATTACCTTTAAGTTTAGTGGATCATACAAAAGTTCCTTCCTTCAGAAGAAACTACTTACTTATTACTTTTGTGACACTGAGTTTTTAACATTCTGATTTAGTGGATCACTGCTAACTAATCTTATTCCCATATAAAAGCTTCTGAAACCTAATCCCTTCTTAAGGATCATTTTTAAAGCAAGTAGCAGAGCTGGTTTTTATTGGTGAGAGAACTCTGATTTAACAAACTGGCCTGCCTTGAAGTTCTAACAAAAGCCTTCCTCTGCACTCTTAAATGTAGCTTCTCTATATAGTGATAATTTCCTTCAACTAAGCTTCTCTATCTGGAATTCAGAATCAACCAAACGTTCCCTTTTCGGAGGAAGCCTGAGAGAATCTGAGTCTTTGTAGAGTTCACATATTTCACATTTAAAATGTTTTCCCTGCCCCAAAATTCTTATGGGGAAATTTACATGGATATACCTTATTGTTTAAATGAAAATCAGCATTGCTACTTAAAAAAGAATTGCTTAAAATGCTAGTGAGATTATTTTTAAGATTATATAGATCTCATTTTAATCCTCATGTTTAATATCAGCAGGCACAGCTGTTTGGTCTAGGAATGGAGGACAGGCCTCATCATCCCCTAACTATGAAGGACCTTTACACTCCTTGGTAAGTCTCGTTGGCTAATCTCTCACCATTTTTCAGACCCTACTCTTTCGTGTCTGCTTCATTGTCTAAGGTTCTTACTTTGAGTAATAGGAACATTTCCACTGGCATTAAGCGCAGTTTGATTAGAGCTATAGTTATTAGACTGCTTGTTCCTGTGTGTAGATTGTAATCCAGATACTACCACAGTGTTGACCCCAGGGTTCTAAATATCCAGAGCCAGATAAGATATTAGAAATCCTAAGAGGATAATGACCTTCTCCCCATCTTTTGGGAAAACCCTTATCAATGATAAAATCACTTTCCTGATAAAGAGTTGGAGTTTCAGCCAAGCTTCATAGTTGGAACATTTGAAGGGTCTTTAGACCTTTGCATTGTTTTCCAGAATAACAGGTTTATGGGCGTTTTCCTCTTGACCTCAGAATAAGAAGCCCATTTCTTCAGTCACTTTGGTTCCCATAGAAATCTAGTAGTATCACTAAATGTCTGTTCTTCCAGTTAAGAATACATGAACATTTCTATGGGTGTAATTAACATTATAAATATTCACATGGTGAGTCACTGTCTAACACGCTGGTCTTTTCCACTTGTGGTTGATGGGGCTGGAAATATGAAGGACGTGAACCGTGCTGCTCTATGCGATAGTTGGTTAGTACAGGAATCAAGTGAAGAGGGAGCAACAAGGAGCTCACACTCCTTCAGAATTGAGTGCCCCTTCTTTCCTCTATGTTTTGAGATGGAAAATGGAAGAAAGCATAGATTTATCTTAATAAATTAATGCTTTGCTGTCAGTGTTTTAAGGTTTCCTGTCTTTCTTTTGGTTTACTATTTAAATTAAGGAAAATCTAAAATCGAATATACAAAGTTGTGTTTCCCCCTTCATTCTGCTCTTCTTTGCTGTACATTTTAGCCAATAAAGCTAACGCACCACCTACCTGGCACAATTAAGCTGACATCAAATAACCCATAGTTGTTTTAAATGTTTACCTAAGTTATTCTCTGGAACCCAGTATCAAAACGGGGTTTTGTCTAACTCTAGAACTTGAAAGACTAGGTTCGTTGTTGTGGACTACAATTTCAGTTCTCTTTGAATTCTTAACCCCAAGAGAGGATTCTCAATGGCCTCTACCAGGAAGCGGTGATTCAGAAAGGGTGACGGGCATGTATATTATTTCTTTTTGTGTTTACATTTGCACTTGATGTAAGAGCCTGTATCATCATTCCCTTTTGGATAAATTAAACTCAAAGATGTTTAGTAACTTTTTCACCATCACATAAGTAGCAGCACTAGAACTAACAGCAAAGCCTACCAAATCAGAATGCTCTGTACCAGAGACTAACTATATTAGACACACATTCTTTCTGTCAGTGTAGAATAATTAGGAATTGTTTTTCTCATACAGTAGAGCTGGTACATCTGTTTGCACAAGCCATTGGAAATCAAAGTGGATTGTAGCACGATAGAGTACAAAGAGGTCCTAGATTTGAAGTCAAAAGATTCCAACACTGACTTTACCATTTCCTGGCAGTGTGGCACTGAGGATTAATTTACTTAATTTCTTTGAGCCTTATTTGCAAATCCATGTGAAAGGGATAATAATGTCTTCCTGCTTGCCTTACACACGTAGAATGAGGATCTAGTGGTATATTTTAAAATGCATGTTGCTCTGCAACATGCAGCTTTGATCATTATGGCTCACACTGAAAAAAAAAGAATACACATGTACATATCATTTGTCCTCACCCAAAATTACAGTGTTTGCTTTATCTAGTTGCAGAAAACTAAGATCCTAATGCTAGGATAAAAAGAAAGGTCTGTTGATTTTTAATTGTGTAAGTATGTGAATTCTAACCATAGTGGGGTCTTTGAAATCAATTAAAAGCCCCCACTAAACAATTAATCCAAATCTTTGTGATTTTTCAGTTTTGAAATCTTACACCACTATGGTTGACAGAACTTTTCTTTGTATTAGCCCTACTCCTCCCTACACACACACACACACACACACACACACACACACATACACACACACGGGTGATACTAGATAGATAAGAAGAAACACAGGTAAAAGATTGACATTACTCCAGAATTACAATGTGTGCAACTATTTGTCCCAGATTTGATATTTTGCACTGTATTATATGACACAGACAAGACCAGAGAAGTGTGAGTCTTCAAGAAGATAATTTAATTGATCATCTTCCTATTGTTAATTTTTTGAAATCTTTAACCCAAAGCCTGCCAAAATTTCTTAAATTCAGTGAATAATTTTCTAATGTAAATAGAAATTTTCTTTAAGCTAATGCAATATATCATAGCATATGTACATTATGATGCCCTAGAAGGATTACTAAATTTATTTTGTTCATAAAAAAAGAACTCTATAATTAAAGCATTAGCATTCTTCACCAGTTTCCTAGGAAGGACACTATTTTTATTATAGTTTTAAGGAAATAAACTTTATTGGAAGCATATATATATATATCCAGAAAGCCAGTGTGAAATTTATATCAACTCAAGTTTTACTATATAATCGCTGCCCATATTTCAAACTAAATCAAATTTCACATCATTTATTAACCCACAGCAAAGCCGAATTGAAGATCGTTTAGAAAGACTGGATGATGCTATTCATGTTCTCCGGAATCATGCAGTGGGCCCTTCCACGGCTATGCCTGGTGGCCATGGGGACATGCATGGAATCATTGGACCTTCTCATAATGGAGCGATGGGTGGTCTGGGCTCAGGGTATGGAACCGGTCTTCTTTCTGCCAACAGACACTCGCTCATGGTAAGTGATGAAATTTGCAGGCTACTTTATCATAGAGAATTAGGATTTCAAGTATAAATAGTACTGCTGATACCGGTTTTCTTTTTTAGACAGCTTTATTGAGATATAACTCAGTTAACATGTAATTCAGCCATTTAAAGTGTGCAATTCAATGTGTTTTATTCACATTGCATTTTCAAAGGGTTGTGCAACCATCAGCACAGCAAAGAAGAAAATAAATCCCATACACATGAAGAGTCACTCTCCATTCCTCTCTCCCCCAGCTCCTGGCAACCATTAATCTACTTTTTATCTCTGTAGATTTGCCTATTCTGGAGAATTCTTGTAAATGGAATCATATCCCATGGGGTGGTCTTTTCTCACTGGCTTCCTTTCACTTAGCATGTTTTTCAGGTTTTTACATGTTCTATCACATATCAGAAGGCCATGCATTCTTGTTGCCAGATAATATTCCATTTTATGGATGTACATTGTATATATCCTTTCACCAGGTGGTGACTATTTGGGTTTTATCCGTTCTCTGCCTGTTTTGAATAATGCTCCTGTGAACACTCATGGACAAGTCTTTGTGTGGACACAGTTTCATTTTCACTTAAGATCTCCCTGGAAGTGAATTTCAGGGTTGTCGCGGGTGTTTTAGACTCTTCATCTTGGTATCATTGGCTCAACTTATGCTCATGTTACATTGCTGGCATTTCAGATATGAATAGGGTGAAATATCTTTTTGTTAAAGAAGCCAAGTGTGTTTTTTGAAACGGAGTATAGGAGGAATAACTAGATGGTGTGTTTCCCCATCTAAATATCTGGTGTGAGACTGTTACTTTAGTATCCAAATTACGTAGTTTTACTACAACCTGGTTTTTATTTGAATATTTAAGAATTATCCATGTAACAAGTGGATTTTTTTTTTTTTTTTGGTCATTACTTTTGAAAAGGACTTAGAGTGCATCCTTTTTAGGGTGGGGGATGGGATGATTATAAAGATTCAGCGATTCAGAGACTTCCCAACAAAATACTAAGTGATGGCAATAGGGTGACCAAATTGGAGGAAGATTTAAGTTTTCTAGTAATTTTGTGTAAATCTGCTCCTTTCAAATGCCTACCTGGTCAGCCAACACCTTACTGGCCTGTTTGCTCTTAAAAAGTCACTTGGTTGAAGGTCTATTTCCATTGCCACTATAATGTCTCTTGCAGATGATTCCAAAAAGAGAATGTAAAGTAAGTACAAGTCATTCTGAGGCTCTGTACATTCTTGCTCAATAGTATTTTCTTGCCCTTCTTTGAAATTCTTTTAATAAAAGACCAAGATTAAGAGTACCAACCTGAATGGTATATTATTGAAACCTGCAACCAATTTGAAACCAAAAATACTGGTTTATAAATAGAAGCAGTGAACTCACTTCTAAAATGTGGAAAGATATTTTTGAATGCCAAAGCTAGATCTTTTTTTTTTTTCCTTTGACCTCTACCCTAAAAATTCATCATTGAATGAACATTGTTTGTCTATTCATGGCAGTTGTTAAGAGTTTACAAAAGGAAAATCTAGATTTTAATTTAGCTTGGCCTCAGGTAATGTGTTAAATACACTTGGGATGCATATAATATGAGATTTTAGTTTGTACAGCTCTTTTTTTTTAAACTACAATGTTTAAACAACACTGCTTTTAATTAAGAAATCTGGCTTTATTAAAAGCCAGATCTGTGACTTATAACCATTTCTGTATATCTGCTCTCAATCAAGAGAAAAATAGTTTAATTTCTGTAGCTGTGTTCATTTTGCATATGTTAAACGGATGCAACATGCACCCAGGGCATTGCTTCAGAGACAGTTTTTTTTTTTTTCCATAAATATGTAAAGTTTGCTCTTAAATACCAGATGTAGGTTAAGTGGTTCTTTAAAAATAATAAACTATACATAGATGTTTGGGGGAACTGTTTGACCTTTGAGTTGCCTCCTTTTGGGTCTGATTCAGAGGGGGGGATCAGAAGAAGAGACTAGAGCCATCTTTGGCCATGGGAAGTTGGACTGACCCAGGTGGAGGGGAATGAGAAAGGAACAGACGATAACAAAAGGGAAATAACTGGCTGGTCTTAGAAACATTTTTATTTGATTTTGAAAAACTAAGCAGAATCAATAAAACTGCTAGTTTTGTTGATGAGGAAAAGATCCTGCTCGCTCCTCTGAAGACATTTCTAATTCAATCAAGGACAACCACAGAGCCAGCCAGATAATAGAGCAACTCCAGAGATGTGGCTTGTCGACAGCCTACTGCCCTTTCCAGCAAATGAGGTTTTGCAGTCTCTCTCATTTCTTCTTAAAAATATTCACCAGGTCCACAGAATTGGAACTGCTCACCCTCTATCTAAGGTGTGTGGAAGAGATCAGATTGTCATTTCTTTCCTTCTGCAAACTGGTATGAATTTTCAAACAAAAACATAAGAACAAAGGAAATAGTTTTTGAATTTAGTCAGTCTGAAGTTAGCCTTTGACCATTTGATACATTCCACAATAAAAAGGAAGTTGAAGGGGAAGAAAAAAATCCAGCCCCCCCCCCCGAACCAAAAAAAAAAAAAAAAATTCAAGGAGGATACTGGTAATGCTGGTAATGTTTTCCACATTTGAATTTTAATACATGAAACAGGCTATAAAACTTGGGCCAGCTGCAGTAAATAAAGTAGCAGTGGGAGGTATACACCGGAAACTTCGGCAGAGAGAGCCTGGGTGGGAGTTTCTTTCCCAACGACACACCTTCATTTCTTGCTCTGGAGTAGAATTGAGTTGTTGGAACTGAAGACCTATCCGAGGCCTATTTTTTTCTTGAGCAAATCACCTTTATAACTCTCCTTAATAACTCCATCTGATGAAAGAATAGACACCTTTGAATCGTCTCGACCTCAGTACCCTTCTTGTTTCCTCTCCTGCCTCCTGAAAATCAAAACAAAATGGCTTGATAACTTGGAAGATGATAGAAGCATTTCTTTCTGCAGCAGCTTGAAATCATGGTGGGGAAAACCATGGTTCTGCCTCGGCTGTTATGTTATCTCATTTAATTGCTAACATATTGTACTTAGCTTTTGATTCATAAAATGTTTTCCTTGGAGTTCTGAAGTAGGTCTTTAGTGATTTACTAAGTATTAGTATAATGAAAGGAATTTTTTTTCACAGCAGCATGGTTCATAGCACCAGAGTGAATGTTGTATATTTGTGGGCTTTCTAGATGACATTATTTGGCCATGTTGTTTCCTGCTCAGAAACCTTCACCAGCTCTCCATTATATATAAGATAAAGGCCAATTTCTGAGCTCAAGCCGTTACATTTACCTAAAGCCTTGTGTTTAGTTCTTCCGGTATACAAAATCTATCCCAGTAAGACCAGTCTGTGCATATTACCAGAAACAAGCTCTCATTAGGTACTTCTTTTGTATCTATCAGGTTCACCCTGCCCTGCCTACCCATTCTCTTATTCTCAAATGTCTGGTTTAAATCCTGCCCGTTCCAGCAAGCTGTCCTTTGCTACTTCCATCTGTGATACTCATTTTCTTTTCTACTCTCATCGCACTATGAATCATACCATTGACTAGATATTTATCATACCCCACTACACAGTTATTTATCTTTTATAGGTACGATTTTTGCCTTACCAAATATATTGTAAATTCCTTGAGTACCATGTATTACATTTTGTTTCCCTCCCAATAGATAAATCATCAGTCAAAGGGAAAGAAAGGAAAATAATATTTTCTGAGTTGACAAGTCGCTAGCCCCTGTGCTGGGTGCTCAATGCATTATCCCAGTCAGACTTCGTAACAGCCCAGGGAGGATGATAATTGTGACTCCCTCAGGTGTTGGTCAGATGATCCTCAGAAGGTTTGAGTAGTTAGTCTCGAATCACAAAGCTAGATTTAAACTTAGACCTATTGACTCCGATTCCATGCTCTTTTTTTTTTTTTACTACTATGAATGCTATCCAGAGATTATCTATAAGTGCACCTTTTAAAAACTAATTTTAGATGCTAAGAGCTTGTGATTTTCAAATCTTGATAAATGTTGGTTGATGAAAGAAGTTTCCAGGCATCACATGGCCACGTTCCCAGAGGAGCTCTCTACCCAAATGTGGAGGTAAAGGATTTTCCTCCAGTGTGGCGGCATGGTAGATTAAAACCCACGTTCTCGAAATACTTATTCTTAAATTAACATGTGCTAATCGGCAAGAGGGATCAGTTCTCCTTGCTAGAGTCCTTGAAGTAATAAATTTTAAATAAGTAAATATATTTCGTGCCTTAACTACTCAGTTCCTAACATAATCAAAGCAGAAATCTTTGAATGTGAGAGAGTAAGGACAGAACTGAGCTTGTCACCAACCCAGCTAGAAACTCTTACTCACATAGATCCCTCTGTGCCTCAGATACCGCCAGGTTTAATCCTCAATATTCAATCATGAGATTTTTTTTAATAAATTATTGAGATGGCAATTTTCCAAATATAATTCTGTGATTCATTTACTATTCAGATCCACAGATGAGACCTAAAAGAAAGCCTTTCAGATGACCTAATCTCTTTTGATTGAATAAGAACAAAACTCACAGCAAAAATGTCTTCATGTGACTCTGTGTGTGTTCCTGATTACTGGTCAGTAGAGTCAGCAACGATAGGATCATTTAGCTAAAAATCTCCTTTACTGTTAATTTATAAGATTAGTGTGGTTCCCAGGTCCTTTTTTGCCTAAAGTCCCTTTATTCATTTCAAACACTTTTATCACGTGGTTATCAAATGTCGTGCTCAGTGCTAAGACATGGCTTATGTTCTCAAAGACTTCACAGTGTGGTAGCAAAGGACACATTTAAAAAACAAATTGCTATAGCATTACAGAAGGACCCATAAGGAGCAGGAACCCAGCCCTGTTATTTGGAAGGGAAGGATCACCTTATCACCTGAGAGAGGGAATAGTCATCTCCTGAGGTTCTAGTTGCTCTAATTGACTTCAACGTGGGGTAGCACCCCCTTAAATTGCCCTCCACAGCATCCCCTGAAGACCCTTACTGGAACCCCCAGGTGGGGTCATAACATCATGATACCCATTTCAAAACCACTGACATAAGCCAGTCCTAGCCCGGTTCTCCTCTTTTTAGTTTTACTTCGGATTAAAAAGAATTTATCAGATGAACATTTATGAGGTAAAGAAGTGCCTTTTTATTTTAACTAACATTAAACATATGAGAACTTTTTGCTATGTAGTACCTCATAGGGTAAACAAATTAGTTTTGTTTTCATAGTTCTTAAGAGATGAGACCATTGAATTTTAGGTTCATTTAGCCCATTATCCTTATTTTAAGTGCAGAAGACTGAGGTCCGCAAAGGGGAAGTGACGCAGCCATGGATACTCATTAGTGGTGGTCAATGTAGGTTTAGAAAACCAAACAAGCCGGCAAGGAGACCACACTCTCTACTGAAGACCACACTACCACGGCAGACTTCCTCTCTAGCCTAATACCATAGCGATTTCAAAACTGTAGCCAGTATTATAGGCTGTTTTGTTAGTCTGACTTAACTAATGAATCCCAAGAAAACTCTTCGGTTGCCTTTTGGCTCCTTGCAGCAAGTTGCTGTTTAATCTGCCAATTACACTTGGCAACCAGAGAGGGGAATGGGCACTGATGTGATATCTTGGGTAGAATTCCCTGGTATGTAATCATGGGGGTGGCAGAAATCAGAAATTTCTGCTTCTATGTGGACCTCTTCAAGAAAGGTATGATCTGTAGAGCCTTCATCACCTTCAATCCTGTTCCTGTTGGGTTTGCACAGATTTTGATCACCTAAAATTCCACATATACTTAAGCATATACTTCATTTCTAAGCTATGATTACCATAAATCTCAGGGACTTTAGAGGTCATCTCTATCCAAATCTCCCTAGAAATTCCCTGACAAGAGGTCAACAGACTTCTACCAGCCTCCTCCCTCCAAATGTGAGTAGTTCCAAATGATCACAAAACCGAACTTCATCAAATATTAGAAGATCCTATGTCCAACCCAAATGTATGCCTCTGTTCAGTCCTTGTTTTTCTGCCCATTGGAGTTAGCCCTAAATGAATCCAACAAATACTTAAGAAATTTCAGTTATGTGAAGGGTGTCTATTCAGTACTTTTTTTTTTTTCTGGACATTTGCATCTTTAAATATTTACCAAAATAAATGTTTTGGCTCTAGAATTTTCCAGTGCATTCTTCCTAGTTTATATAAAAAAAAAAAATACTCCCTCCACTTCTCCAAAAGATCTTCTAGCCTGCAGAATCTCAACCTGAACACACTGCTGAAGGATACACCAAGGTGGAATAGGGTGTGTCTGCTACCAAGCCCATTCAATATATTATATCTTCATTAGAGGCCACTTACCAAGATCCTATTAGCTATTTTTGAATGACTTTATCATCCTGCTGACAAATATTGAACTCATAATGAGCTGAAATCTCTTAGTCACACAGCCCCACTCTCCTTGTGCATGTTCTGTTGTGTCCATATAAAACTGCACGCGGTCTGCCTCCAGTATAGAGGTCTACTTAAGTCCTCATTCAGTGTCACAATCTGCCAGGTCTGTTTGGCAGATTTGGTGGGTGCCATTGATGGCCTACATTAAAGCCAAGAATAAAAAAATCTTGGGGGGGCTATGTTTGGAGAGGGGACAGAGACTTAAAGCAGAAAGCCTGAGGCTCAGTGCTATAGATAGACCCTCTATACTCACGTCATCCATCCCTCCTCATTAGGTTAATATTTCATCCAGTTATGTCTGCCTAATCTTCCCTCATGCAGTCCGCTTTTTCTCATTCTGTCCATAGTGCTATCATAAGACACCAGGCATGCAATATTCCCATCAATGTTGAAAGGGGTTTGTCCAGAAAGACTTATTCTTGGTAAAACCAAGCTGAGTTTTAGAGGTATTGCTTCTAGTTCAGAGCCCTTTGAAATTATCTTTTAAAAAGCCTATTAATAGAATATTACCCAAGGTCTTAGTCATCAGCATCATCTTCCTATAGCTACTTTTTTGGTTTTTTTTTTCTTTCATAAGTATATTTACTTATCTCCAGCATTCTACCATCTCTCCTAATCTCCACAACTATCAAATACTTCTGAGAGCAGGTTAACATATCATATCATTATCATATTTTACTTTAAGACAATTTAAAGAGAAAAAGAAAAGAGGAGAAAGACCTTGAAGAAATTATTTTATTTCAATTTTTCTTCAGTTTATTGAGATTGTATTGACATCTAACATAGGTAAGTTTAAGTAGCACGTACAAGGTGATGATTTGATAAATGTACACATTATGAAATCACTACCACAGTAAGACTAGTTAACACTTCACTACTGTTTTTTGTAGGACTATCTGTTAAGACCTACTCTTTTAACAACTTCTGAGTCTATCATATCATAATTAACAGCATTGTTAATTTTTACTGTCTCCATGCTGTGCTTTGTCATCTTATAACTAGAAGTTTGTACCCCTTGACCAGCATCTTGCCCACACACACACACAAACACCCTCCCACTCCTGGCAACCACCGTTCTGTTCTCTTATTCCTTGGTGTTTGGTTTTTTTTTTTGTTTTTTAATAGAGGCATGCTTTATTTGTTTGTTTGTTTGTTTGTTTTGTTTATACATGCACTGGGTACAGTCAGAAGCGCGGGAGGGTGAGAGAATTCACCAGAGCCAGAGTGGGGAGCAGAGCAGGCAGAAGGACCGAAGTACACTGCTGAGGGGAGCAGCGGGCGGCAGGAGAGGTCTGCGCGCCATGTGGGACCCTCCTCCGGTGGCCGGGGAGCAGCCGGGGATTGAACCGGCGCCGCAGAGGCTGCGGGCAGCCTCGCAACCCAGCGCTCAACCGCTGCGCCACCGGGGAGGCCCCCTTGGTGTTTGGTTTTTCAGATTTCATCTAGAAGTGTGAACATACAGAATTTGTCTTTCTCTGTCTGACTTAAACTCTCTTAAATGTGGATTAGTTTATAATGCTTTGGAACCCTGGATCTCATGTATTTGATTCTTTTGCATCAATTTAAGCTGAAGTCAAGAGGCTTTGAATACAATCATATCAGTGAGATCCATTTTACATTCCATTAACAACTGCTAGGACAGGTGGTAGGTAGGTCTCCATGCATGCCCAAATCCTACAGTGGTGCGTCCAAATTAGGTTTAGCCCCATAACCCCCAATACCTGTTTTAGTCAAATCCAGGCCCTATGATCTATGAGCAAAACAGTCTACATTGGACCATTCAACCCAAAGGGCTATCTCCATGCCTCGAGGACAAAAAAAATAAAATAAAATAAGGGCTAGGTCTCATGAACTTTAAATTAAAAAAAAAAAAAAAACAACAAAACTTGACTTGCCTACCTTTAAAATATAAATATCTATTTAAAATAAACCCTATGATTTCATCATGTTTTCTTCTTGAATAACAGAGGGACAGCAGATAAGCACTTAATAACAAATACAGTGTGATTTTTCTTTTATTGAACTTTCACTGGGGACAAGAATGCAGGAGTAAACTGCCCATAGTTTAAGAACTCTTGTGTTTAGAAAAATATTACTCTGTTTTTTCAAGAAAACAAGTTTTTCTGGAGTGGGGATGGAATAGCACACTGGTTAGGTGTCACACACTGTACCCAGATGATCGCTCACTCCCTCCGTGTCTGCCATACCTTGTATGCTTTATGTGGTTACATAAGTGTGCAAGAGAAAGTCTCTGCTCCTCTAGGCCTTTGACCCTGAGAGGTGGTAACACTAGAATTGGGCCTAATTTCAATGCAAAGTAGAAGTAGTAAGTGACCCAAGAAATGATTTAGGGAAGGATGAACCTCGCCCAGCCTCAGGGGACACCCAGGAAGGGCTTCCTGTAGAAGGCGCCATTGAGCTTACATTGGAATCTGTGAAGGATTTCAGCCGTCGGAGACTGGCTAAAGGGCATTTCAGAGAAATAGAATGAGCATATTTTAAAAAATAAGTAAAAATAAAGGCTCCTATGTGCCCAAATGGAAGTAAGAAATCTGCTGATGGGGCCCTAGCCTTGCATGGGCCAGGCGGCGGGAAGCCCCTCCTCCAGCAGCGCAGCGACAGCCCAGCAGTTGGCTCACATACTTCACATGAGAGTCCACAGGAAGAGCGAGTTTTCATGTATATTTTTTACATCCAAATTAAATTAACTCATGGAATTTTCCACCCTTAGGAATTAAAGTAGCAGCTCATGAAGTAATTCAGTTATGTCATTCATACCAAAACAGAAAATACTGGAGCAACTTGGCACTGTTTAAAAGCCAAGATTAGACCTTGGCCATTTTCTGTTTTTTCAAAATCTGTGGCCATTGTGTTATTTTAACTTTTACTGTGGCTGTAAATTTTTCAAATCAAAAGTATCTTAATTGCTTAGAAAACAGAAGTGTAAAATGGGTTCAAAATAAGAAGAGGATTTAGGCAAAGCAACTTTAGGAGTGAAAACCTAAAATAAAAAGCTTTAACATTGCGTTTCTGAAATGTGAGGATTCTACCTAATTGGTTGACATTCACAGTGAGCATAATTATAGCTTCCTCTATATCCATAAATCATCTTAGAACTATAAAGTTGAATTCAACCAAGAGATCTGTCCAGTATTTGTTAAATGGCATCTTGGGTGAAGCGTTGTCCCGGTGCTACAGCCACATTCATCTTCAAGCAGTTTCATTGGGCAAATTGTCAAAAACCACAGTGTTGAGTTTCCACGTTTTAACGTCGTATTTGCCTTCTCCCCTGCTTGGGCACACCGACCGGTCTCGATTGGAGCTGAAAGTGTGTGAAAGTTATTGGAAAATGGTAGTCTCTGGGTAATGTTTCTGTAAGCTGCCCAAATTGCAACCCCCCTTCCAGCCCCCCCCCCCCCTTAGTCTAGATGGGAAACAGCTGGGTTTTGTTTAAAAAGCTGTTTTGCGAAATGTCTGAATCTTGAGGTGTAGAACTGAGGTCACCAGTAAAGCAGGTGCTCAGAAACAAGTGAGAAAGTCTCCGGGGGCCTCTGGCCTGTAATCTTCTGTAGGGCACTTCCTATTAGAGGAAAAGGGTTGAAGTTTGCTCCTTCACTTAGGACAAAAACAGATAGAAGTAAGTAATCGCATTAGCAATGCTAATAGAAATGCAGTGTCTTTGAACATGCCAGCCCTTGAGTGAATAGTTAGCTGACAGAAGCCATAATGGTCATTTCCCTCACAGGACTTCAAATACAAAGGTCCAAGCTTTGGCTTACTTTCGATATTATAAGGGCTTGAATTTCCTCTTTAAATACCCCCACAATACAAGAGCTACAACTTCAAGTAAATAGTACCATAACCAAGTGTGTCCAAGTTTGTGGATGCAATCTAAGGAAAAGGGAGGAAAGAAACCTGAATTAGCAAGACCAATGCTGGAGCAGATTTGAAAAAAACCAAAGCGAGGAACATGTGGAATCACTAAAGTGCAGTGCACGTCAGATATCCACCAGCCTGAAGATGAAAGGAAGCAAGCCTCCTCCTCTGGGAACTGGAGGTTATTAGCAGCTGTTTATCCAGTCGGGAATAGAGATTAACATTGTAATTTTTTTTTTAAGAACTAGAAGAAAATTTGTTTGGGAAGTTGGCTCTTCATATCAAGTCACTGTGCATTGCCAAAAAAAACTTCCTTTCTCAGAACTCATGTACTAGAGTTGAGCAATGCTATGAGTCTCTGAGAAATTCTGGATTACCAAAAAGTCTGTCTCCATTAAATAGAACAGAAAAGGACAGAGAAATGGATGAACCTTTGCCATTCACACATACCCTTATATTTGCTACAGCATAAAGGTTACTGGTCTATTATGTGTTTTCCAACCTGATTCAAAATGGGGTTTATTCCCCTACCACTCACCTTTCCCCACTCCCCCCAGGCTTAATCTTTGCCATTCTAAGGCACTCACAAATGGATTTCACACATGCCTACTGCTTGTAAAATGCTTTGCCATGACATATTGGGGCAAGTTGCTTAAGACTCTATGGAGCTTTATTCTCAAAAAAAAAAAAAAAAATGTGGGTATTGGTATTTTCCCCTGATTTAATGCTACTCTTAATGTCATTTTTTTATTAAATCCTTTCTTTTGCTTTTGATCTTATTTATAGCAGAGCCACTGGTCATATGGAAACTATTATTGTATAACTGGGAGATGAAAGACTTCAGTGCAGTTAAATAAGAGTGAATCATTTGGGCCAATAATACACACATAGAGTGAGGGGCCATTTGTGCCTAAAATGCCCTGTGTTCACTTTGTAGTAAAGCCATTGAGGTATATAAAGGACTTTTAAAAATCTGGGTTCCTTCTAAAGTGTGTAGTCTTAGCAGTATGTAGACATGTTGATATGCAGTCCTAAGCTGCTGCTTTGCGTGTGTGTGTGTGTGTGTATAGTTACACAATAAATATATACAATAAGTAATGCTACTTCTGGATGTAAAAATAGTAACTCTCAACTTAAATTTGAAATGTTATTTAAATAATGTTGTTAAATGTCAGTCCAAAAAATATATTTAGATAATCTAATCAAAATTCTCCCCATGACTTGAGGCCACTGTCAAATGCCTGGTTCTTAAAGGAGTGCCTGGTTTCTCTATTCAGTATACTTTCGCCCATCCTTTAAAACTGCATGACCTTGTACTCCTTTATGACATTTATTTTACCTTATATAATAATTATATTAAGCTACCATTAAGATATAAGATCCTATAAAGGAACAAACATGTCTATTATTTTTTTTTACAAATGCCTAAATAGTGCCTTGTTTAATTCACATTTAAAAGGTACTTTGTTGAATTAAATGAAATGTTTATTATCTGATGAAATATGTGAAGTGTTTATTTGACAACATCAGACGATTGCAGATTTCAGAAATAGTCTCACAGATACATGCCATTTGTGTCCTCATTTACTGTTTAGGAGCATCGAGTGGCACATTGTAATATTACAGCCCTTTACAGTTACTATGCACCCGTTCCTTGCCCTTGGGGTGCTTATCTCTAGGTCAGTATAGGCTTTATGAACAGCAGCAAAACAAAATCATTGAAGTATATGCCCTGGTCTATTAAACAGTGTCCGTGGGGGATTTAAGAGTACAGTCAGGGAGACCCCTATCCAGATCCAGCAAGATGGTGAGAGTTTGGAAGAGCCACAGAGTTCAGGAGGGGTCGGGATAAAGGATCGGAGAGACCAGTAAAAGAAAAGTGGTCAGTGAATTGTACAGAGGGAGTGAGCCTGAGACAGGGCAGGAATGGCTTTACTCAAATGTGGGGCATGTGGAAGTGAGCACAGCAGGTGAGGAACCGTGAATAGGTAACTGAAGGTTGAGATTAGTGAATTGAAAAAATAGGAGGAAACTGGAAGCACACTAAGATATTGATCTTAGACATGATCCATAGAAGAAGAAAAAGCGATGCTAGAACCTTCATATGCTAGGGACCATGTGATAAAGAATATAGCATTTTGAAGTTGAGATTAGAAAGTGATCAAGTGATCGGGAAGACATACGGCATTCACTTGGGCCAGCTTCTTTACACTTTCACTTACTTTTGAGATGTTTTACAATAAGCTCATGTTACTTGGATAATAAGAAAAGCATTTGAAAAAATAAATAAAGGTCAGTTAAGTAAGGCTAAATCCTTAATAAGAGAGCTCCTGAGCTTGCCATGGAGTCCTCTGTGTGAAGTCAGCCTCATGAGTGTGTATTCACTCGAGTGTGCCTGCCCTTCAGGGATCCAGAATCCCAACTACACCTCAAGTGTCTGTTTGTCTTTCCCTAAGAAAAAGAAGCCGCTTCCACGTAATTGCAGACTTTCACCATACTCTCTGTGCTAGATGGTCTTAACTTAAATTTCCTGCAACTGTTTATTAATCTGCTTCCTGGGGCAGAAAAGGGATAGAGTGGACTTTGGTAGCCACATGCCGAGGCCCCCGCTTGGTGGGCCACATCCAGTTACGGTTTCCACTGTAGGAAAATGAGGTAGAGAACTGACGGCAGAGGGTGGAGATACAGTGGAGAGAAATGAGACAGGGTTACTAGATGGAACTTATGAGTTAAGGGGGAAAAAAAGATGAACTGAAATCAGATAACGGCCATTTGCATCTCTCAAACTAGATCACAGAATCATTCATTTTAACCATTTTGGTGGACATCATGAGACTCTCAGCCTTGCTGATCACATGACAAGTCAGTACTGCAAGATTGGGGTCATTTAGATCATATTAAAATCCTCGGAAAGTTATTTTTCTCATCTGGAGTATAAGCATTGAATAAATCTTCAAAAATTGCCCAATAAAGAGTTACCTTAGGGCCCTCCCTGATGGCCCAAGGGATTAAGCACAGCACTGTGAAGCAATCCGCAGCCTCTGCAGCACGAGTTCAATCCCTGGCCAGCCAGGGAGCTACCGACATGGCTCAGCAGACCTCTCCTGTCTCGCCCACTGTTCCCCTCAGCAGTGTATTTCAGACAGTCTGCCTGTTCTGTTCCCCACTCTGTCTCTGGTGAATCCTCTCTCCCCCTGCACCTCACCTAAACCCCAGTTCTTATATGCATAAGTAAATCTTTAAAAAAAAAAAAGAGTTACCTTAAATTTCAGTCAAAATGTTAGTGAAGCTGTGATATTTCTGGAAAAAAAGATGGATTTTTCAAGTCAGTTATGAATCTTCTTGCAGTAAATGGTTTAAGAATCAAAATCCCAACAAAAGAATTGACTCCAGATCTGACTTTAATGAAAAGTCCTTTAAATGTTTAATTACATGAATTTAAAAAACAAATAGTCTGATAATTTTTTAAACTGAAGAATTAGGATCTTCTATTTGTGGTTGAAGATTGTCTCAGATGTTAGGTCTTTGCTAGCAATAGATCTTGTTTTCTATGGACTCTTGCTGCCTAGGATGTTGTTCCTCTGACTATCTGTGTACGACTACCATTTCTTGAACTTCCGGCTTCCCATCTGTGAGCTATTAAAGAAGTTTGCATGACCGCTTCCCACCTCTTTAAAAGATGCACTTTTGGAGTAGCTAGTATTTTGCACATTTGAGAAATTAAGTTTGCTCTTCTAATATGACAGAGATCTGGCAAGATAATTGAAACAAATCTAGCACTCTGCAACTGTCATGTATAATTGATATTTCATGGGGAGATTAAGGTTCAGACACCAAAACTCTCTTTGGTGTCAGTGGGTGTCTAATTACACTAAAAGCCCATCAGCTTTTCTTCGTGTTTATGGCAAAACAAGAAGAGAAAGAGAAGGGAGAAAAGTAAAAGTGACCAGGAGTATTTTCTATGTCCCATTTTATTGTTGTCATTCTTCTGCCTTTTTTTTTTTAGATTTATTTATTTATTTATACAAGCACTGGGTACAGTTAGAAGCATGGGAGGGTGAGAGAACTCACCAGAGCCAGAGCGGAGAGCAGAACAGGCAGGGTGACGAAATACACTGCTGAGGGGAGCAGCATGCGCGGCAGGAGAGGTCTGCGCGCCATGTGGGACCCTCGCTGGTGGCCAGGGATCGAACCAGCACTGCAGAGGCTGTGGGCAGCTTCGCAGCCCAGGGCTCAACCGCTGCGCCACCAGGGGAGGCCCCATTCTTCTGCTTTTTGAAAAAACACCTATGTCAAAAGAAAAATGTTGACCCGGATGCCATTAACTTTCATCTTGATATAGCAAAATGTTTATAACAGCATATCTGGTTTTGTATCAGTATTGCTTGTTCTAGAACTTGATCACAAGTTTCCTAAAGTTCTCACTCTGTACTCTTTTAGAAGAACTATGGTAGGAGAGGAAGTAACTGAGGTCTGAAAGCCTATTTTGAAGCAGTTATCTCGAGATAACATTAACAAGGATTGAATAACTGCCAACTGAAATTTAATACATTTTCCCATCCATGAAATAGGCCTCTTAAATACAACAGAATAATTACTTTCATAATACTCCCTGGAAACAAAGAGAGCAAAAAACACTGAATGTCTTTTTTTGTTTGTGGTGTTTGTTGATAGCTTTAGGATCAGGATCAGGATATTTACCAGGATGCTCTACGCATCCCCACATAAAAACAGCCTTGCCAATGGCCACCTAATTGGAAGCTGCATATCTTTTAAATCTGTTTATGTTGGAGGATTTGTGGCAAATATTAAATCTGGTAATTTAGTTAGACATGTTGGCTTTGGCCTGAGTTGGTGGACTATGTGGCATTTTCCCCTATGATAAAGAAAATGAAAATCATTTTTATATCTGTAGATGGGTATATAAACACATATGCACATGCATAAACACACACACTGTTAAAACCAAAACTCCAGAAAGTGGTAATTGTGCTCTTCAGCTGTCATAATGTATGTATGTATAATATGTGTGCATAATTAACAATACAAATATATATCCAAATTATTTGAGATTCTTAGAAGTTTCCTGAGTTCAAAATCTCTCTTAGTCCTCTGCCTAGACTTTACCTAAATCACAGCCATTTTAACCTTATCCTTTACCTCTGCAAAATCAAGAGTTTGGCCTAATTGAGCTCCAAGTCTCTCTAAGCCCTAAAAGTCTACATACTGTAGTTGAAAAGCACCTCTAATATATCAATCCTGTCCTCACAAAGTGGAAATTATGTGGTACTTCTGTGATTCAGAAGAAGTAGTACACACCTGAAGGTGTTTAATTATTACCAGTGATGAGTTCACACAGGAGAATGATATGGCTGAGTTGGAATTTGGCTATATCTTGACCCAAGATGCAATTTTACTTAGGTATTTGCATATAAGAATCATGATCTGTGGGGCCTGGAAAAAGGGGCAGGCCATGTTTGGGCCACATGATCTGGCCTCCCTTTCTTCTTTTGCAGCTCACTGGAGCAGGAATGGAGACACCTGATCTTTGTGTGGTCCATTCTTAGGATGGCCCAAGTGTGCTTAAATGATGAGCTGGCCAGCAAATGATACTGGGATTCTGAACTGACAAATACTAAGATAGATGGGGAGCTAGCAGCAGGTACAGAAGCTGAGAAATTATACCAGGAGATACAGGAGATACCCAGGCCATAGTCCTGAGGAGAGAGAGTTGGGAAAGGGGGCAGAAGCCAGAGAAAAGCAGAGATATCAGCAGAAGGAGGAGAGTGGCTAGAATGGTCCTTGAGACACATGGAGTAAAACTTAGGTCACAGAAATCTTTATGATAAATCCTAAGCTTCAATGACTCTCTAGTCCTTAATATTAAAATTACTGCTCTAGGGGCCTCCCCTGGTGGCGCAGCGGTTTCCCACAGCCTCTGCAGCGCCGGTTCGATCTCTGGCCACCAGTGAGGGTCCTACATGGTGCGCAGACTCTCCTGCTGTACACGCTGCTCCCCTCAGCAGTGTATTTCATCAGTCTGCCTGTTCTGTTCCCCGCTCTGGCTCTAGTGAATTCTCTCACCCTCCCGCGCCTCTGACAGTACCCAGTGCTTGTATAAATAAATAAATAAATCTTAAAAAAATAAAATAAAATAAGATAAAATTACTGCTCTAAATTGATATATGCGCAAAAACCCCACAAAAGGTCATTATAAGCTCCTTGAGGGCCAGAACCACATCTAAGACAATCACCAGCCACCTTGTCCCAAGAACCCTGTAATGTGACAAGCGTGGATTAGGTTAGTCAATATTTGTTGAATTAATCAGTGTACACTGATCCATCAATTAACAATTATTGACTAATTTTAGATGTTTACTCTAGCTTTGTTTTTAGCATAAATACATCTAAAACCGCACAGTATGTTCTTATAAGATTATTCTTAAAGCTTGCCAAAAAAGTTTACAATCAATACTCATAACTTTTCACAGATTGACTTTTAACTTTAAATTATTGCTTATCTAGATAAAAAGGTATTCAAAGTAGGACTTTAATGAAGTATGGATTTTCTAAACATAGGCACTATTTTAGAATCTATCTGTAGCTTGAAAAATCTGCTTTTTCAAAACTACGTTGTTACATATTTATTATGTGGAAAGTGAACAAGCCCTGACCTTTGTAGATATAAATGGCAGTGTTAATTCCTGAGTCCAGTGATCAATGCGTGCTGACTGTTCACTGTCTTTCTTGCCTTGTCTCTCATGTGACCAGAAATAATGTTGCCGAAAGAGAAGTAATTAGGGTTAGGACATGCTGTCTGTGGCTAAAGAAGTAAGCAAAGCAAAGCTAATTTTTCAAATTGGAATACTGTTTCACAGCCACAGATGATGGAATTGATCCTGGAGCATCAAGCTCATCACCACATGGATCTGGACATGTCACCAGCCACTCATTTGACCCAGAATAGACACTGTTTACAAAAGAAGCTTGAAAGCTTCAAGGGTGATATTGTCCCCAACTTCCTTTAAGGACAATAGTTGATAGATTGTTTGAGGTCATCTGAGATGATCTGTAGAAAATAAAGTAAAATGTATGCCTAAAATCCAAATAAAAATAGAATTGCAACAACTGTATATCTTCAGATATTTAATATTGTTCATGATTTTACTGTTATTGTACAGGAGAATGTTTCAAAATAAAATGGATATGAACAATAGGGACAAAAGTGCAAAGGTGATGAATGGAGAAGGTAACGAGAGCTGAGGATTCTTGAACAATATAGATATTTATTTTTATGTAGTGTGTGAGTATTTTCAGTTGGAGCACATAAAAATATCTATAATTAATGTGTACCAGTTATTTTGCATGTTGCTACTCCTTGCAATAAACCTAGGACTTACTCTCTGCACTTACAGTGTTATTTGCTCCATTTTGAATTTGAGTAACTTCCTCATGGTAACGTAGCTAACAAAGGAACCAGTTGTACTTAGAATCTAGATTTGTTGGCTGTTGTTAGTATATTCTTTTCTCTCATACTGTTTTTCATAAGAGCTGAGGCAAAGAAAATACAGAGATAATTGGTTGTGGATTTTTTTCTTCGTATAAAAGCTAAATGTGTTCTAGTGGGGGAAAAAGAAATTTCAGGATTAATGTTGAATATGTTTAAGAGAAAAACAAAATATTAACCTTAAATTATATCACAGATGCCTATAAAGAAGGCTTGAGAGTTTTAATAAAATGATTCTAACATATCATTATATTTATTCTCTGCTATGATCAAATCTGTAGTTCCTTCAGTGATTACAACTTAGAATCATCCTTTGTGGAAATTCAAGAAATTAAATCCATTGGGAATACCAATAAATATGAATCAGCACTAAGGTAATTATTTAGGTTAATATTGATTGACAGACTTAAAGAGCTACCATTTGATCAAGGTCTGTAAAATTCATGCTTGCTAGTTGACATCTTAGATTGAAGGGATAATCATCAATTGAATCAATCTTTTAAATGCACAGATAGAAAAATGGCAAATCAAAACCTGAATGGAAAAGCACTATCACTCTTTTGTTCAGAAGGAAAAATATATATATATGCAAAGAGTGAGGGAGAAATGGTTGGAGGAACTGAGTGGGCATGGTCTGCTCTAAGAGAACAGACTTCGGTTGCACATGAAAGAGCGGAGTGGCATGGCATTAGTGTTAAATATGTGAAAAGAATTAGCATGTATTCCATGGAAATTCCAGAAGTTGAAACTAGAGCTAGTGGGTGGAATCTACAAGAAAGCCCAACCCATAGTAAAAATGAGATTGGTTGCTTCAGCAGATAATCAAGGTCTCAGTACATTCAGGGAACCCACACAGAGGCTTAATAACCACCATTCAGAATGTTCTGGAAAGAGACACAGACACACAGGTGGCAGACAGCACCGGACCCCTCAGATCTCTCGGTTACAATTTATACTTCCAGTTCATTTATAATTCCTGAAATTCACAAGTGTTTAAATCCTTTACTGTTCTTTCTCTATTTTTGAATGTGAATAATTAGTAGGATTGATATATTCCCTCCCCTGAATTATTTTCTTCTGTATTGTTATGAAGTATATAAAAGTGATACTTTATCTCGGGTTGCTTTTAGATAGCATGTGCTTTATTCAATTCTGTGAATTGATTATTGTTGATTGAGATTCTTATTTCATTCTTTAGAAATACTTTGAAAACATTTAATAGCAAAAGAGTAAAGAAATCTACTTTGTGGTTTTATATTTTCATTGGAAAAATAAAATGTTTGAGTCATAGCATAAATTCACAGATAAATATTATTTGCGTCAGACCCAATTATCCTACATAAACATTCACCTAACAGTAGACTAAGAAAGCAACTACTTGGTAATGAAAATGAAAATTCAAGTCACTCACCTTCTTCTTGGTTTTCAAATACTTGATGGTTTGGCTTTAAAGCTAATGCTATAGTAAAGTCAGCAATTGCCGTCCCAGTGCCCCAAGTTCAAAATCTCTGGACCCCAGAGCAGGTAGTAGTAGTTAATAAAATCTCAGCAGTATTTTTTTTAGACCAAGTCATCATGCTGTACTCTATAATTTTATTCTTGGAAGCATAAAGCATGTTTACAATATGGTGTCTTTCTAGGATCAGAATAGTGGGAAAAAAAAATGGAAAAATGTCCAAACATCTTTGCATGGCAATGATGGCATTACTGGTGTGTTTAATAAAACCTTTATTGGTACATTTTCCGGTGTGGTAGCATTGGCAGAAACGGTCCCCCTTTGGATTTGGAACTCAGCAGCTGATGAAATACAGTAAACATTAATTTGGAATGGGCTGCCAGTTTTGGAAAGCCAGGTGACATTTTATTATATTTGTACCGAGCAGGGGCTACATCCCATACTGCTGTAGCTTCCGCTGTCAGAGGCTTAGCTGGCATTATGGAAAAAAAAAAATGGCAGGCCTGAGAATCTTATCCCCTGAAATGAAAGTCGAATGCCAAATTGAAATTCCTGTAGGATTTCCGATAGCAATGGGGGAATTGAGAAGCCCACAATTAAGCATATGGGCATTAAGATAATTGTCAGATCTGTTGGCGGACATGATAGAAGACAGATGGGTACGAATCAGTGCGCTCCACTGCAGCACCCTGGGAGACAATTTGACGTTTTACCTGCCTGAGCTACTCTGCCATATTTGTCACTGAATGTACAGCACGGCATCTTACTGAGTGTTAAGTGTTTTTGCAGGGGACTATAGGTGCATGTGCGGTCCTTCAGCGCCCTCTAGTGAAAAGCTTTGGGGAGTATTGTTCTTCAAAGGCCAGTCTTCCTTCCTTAGGTCCTTGCTGGCCCCTGGAAATAGTGATGGCACCCACTAAACTCCATGGTTCCTCTCACCCTTGCAGGTTGGGGCCCATCGTGAGGATGGCGTGGCCCTGAGAGGCAGCCATTCTCTTGTGCCAAACCAAGTTCCGGTCCCGCAGCTTCCTGTCCAGTCAGCAACTTCCCCTGATTTGAACCCACCCCAGGACCCTTACAGAGGTAGGTCGGCCGAGAAAGGAGAAGGGCAGTCCTGACCTCATGTAAAGGATAGTAGACCCAGAGTTGATCCCAAGCTTACTTAGTTGGCATTCATCCCTCAGGAAGCACTGGCAGAGAACCAAGAATCAAATTTGGTACAAAAATGGTAAGTAAATGGGAAAGTATTTAGAATGTAGCCAGCTAATTGTGTTTCTTCAGTAACTGTTTTCCTCAAACATCCTCTGAAATCCTGGTACCATTTCAGCAGGGAATGAGATAACAGACTGATGAGAGGAAATTTTATTTTAGCTATTTCCACATTTTACTCATTCAGGTCCCCTAATATGGTTAGTTATAGCCTGAAAATGATGTTTCCAAATGAATAGGAAGGAAGGAAATCATTGTTGTTGTTTTAAGATTGAAGGAAATGTAGGTACATTTAAAATGTGGGGCTCGGTTGGGTGATGTTTGCCCTGGAGCCATCTCCCGACTGCCCGGGAGCAGTTGCCTCAACCACTGACTCCAGTGGCTTTTCACCACCCCGGGGAGCTGTACTTAGGGGACACGTCCTGGAACCCACCTTCCCGGTGTGATTTTCTGACCAGGTGACTAGAGAGTGCTTAGACGTTGGTCTTCTCATTCCCAGCACATTTAATGTAAAAATGATAACACTACCACAGAAATAAGGATAAACGTTTCATCTGCACATTATACAAACCTGGGTGTTCATGATAATTACGGGTACGTGTGCCCACTGTTATCTGAAGAGCAGTCATTTGGTGACCCCTTCTTTTAAAGAGCCTTTGTCCTGAATCAACATTTCTTAAACTTTAAGGTGTGTAAGCATGACCTGAGGATCTTACCAAAGGCAGATTCTGATTCAGTAGGTCTGGAACTGCATTTCCAGTAGTCCTAGGCGATGCGGGTGCTCCTGGCCCACAGACCAAATTTTGAGTAGCAAGTGCTAAACAATACAGGTTACAGGTAAAGGAAAATGCTCCATAGACATGTTTCTACTTTTCAAATAAATTGCTACAGTATGACCAGGTTTTAAAAGATACTGTGATCTTGAAAGTTGAGCAGTGATGAAGACAGAAATTTCTTCACTGAGCAGCCAACTGCTTTCCATATGTACCATTTAAAAATTGTGATTACTCCTTGAGGATAAGAGAAGCCTAATTTCAGAATATCATTAGGGTATCTATTGAAGTCTTGACTGCACATGTTTAGCAAACTCCCTAGGAATTATATTTTAAGGATATTTTTTCTATTAAATCATTGCATATGGAAGAAACTCAATATAATAGCTGATATTTACTTGGGTTCTTAATCAGAACATTGAGGTGTGTGATTTTCATGATTATGATTTTCATTGCAATTAAGTTGATGTTTTGTAGACAGTGAAATTACCATCTACTCCAAAAGATTGCAAAATAGAATTTAACCTCAGAGCCAATGCAGGGAAAACTTGTTTCCGCAGGTGCATTTTTGAAACTTCACCAAATAGCAGGAGAAAAGTGACAGAAGGATCACAGTTCAGCAGTATGAATGGTATAGCTGGCAGCTCTGCAGTCTGGGGTGTACGTGTCTCTGCATTAAGTCTTCTGTAGATGTGTCACCTGGTTTCATTTTTTATCCCATAGGCATGCCACCAGGACTGCAGGGCCAGAGCGTGTCCTCTGGCAGCTCTGAGATCAAATCTGATGACGAGGGCGATGAGAACCTGCAAGACACGAAATCTTCTGAGGACAAGAAATTAGATGACGACAAGAAGGATATCAAATCAATTACTAGGTCAAGATCTAGGTAACAGTATATAATACTGTCGCTTCATTTAATTCCTTTATTGGACTTTGATGAAGTGAACAGAACAGGAAGAAACTATTCAGTTTTTTCCTGGCAGGTAAACCTACAGTTGAAAAGAAAACTAAAGGCCTTCTCTAGAGATACTAAAAGTATCATTTAAGATACCTGTACTCTAGTGAGGCTGAAAACCTATTTGCATTTATGAATTTGGACCCAATGCTAATTACACTTGGTAAAAACAATTTGTAACTGATTCAAGTACAAATGGTTTTTAAAACTGCTTATTCTACAAATTTGGTCAGAAATGTTCTTTCTAAAATATGTCTAAAGAGAGATCTTAGACATTGAAATCTCAATTGATATATATGCAATTGTAACTTTTTTCTTACCTCAAAAGTGAGAAAACTGATTTCCCAGCTTTATTGTAAATATGTCATAATATATAAGAGCTGTGCCTAAATTACTAATTTGCTTTTCCTCCTAGCTACTTCCATCTACAGAAAATACAAATGTAGGAAACTAACCACTGGTTGGGTTTGTCAAATATCCAATACTTCTAAAATAGCGTCTGTCCCCTTGAATGTTAACTGTAGTCTGGTAATCAGATGGTTTTTGATATCCACGTTCTTTGCCTCAATTCCCTTGGGTAGTTTTTATTTGCAAATTAAATTACATCAAGACTCCAGCCCCCGCCCCCTTTAAGGGTAATTATTCACAAGGTTATATTTATGTCCTTTAAGAATTAAGAACTGCTACCTTTTCATATTGCCTTTATAATTCTTGAGATAAATGTTATTTCATGTCCTGCCACAAGTTCCAAAAATGCTAAAATTATCTCTCTTACACCTTGCCCCAGCACTACAGAATTTCTGACTCTCGGCCACATTAATAAGAAATCCCAAGGTGGAGCTCTTTCACATCCTTACCAGCTTCTCTGTTAGTCCATTCAGTTCTTGGTAATTTAACTTGTGGCCATAACTTACGCATATTAATAGACTCTTTGAAGTTTCAGTACAACATTTTAACTTGCTGTTAAGAGCCCTTCTTATTTTAAAAGGTCACTCTTATGACATTTCCTTATGCTTACAAAACTATGTCATAAGGCAATACATTTCAAACCTAGGCAGTTTTATTTGTCTAACCAATTTATTTTTAAATGAATAACCAACTCTTATTAGTTACCTTTGCAAAACAAGTTCCCACTTCCAAGTCCACTTAATGGGAGGCATACAACATCATTAACATATAAAAATGTTCCCCAAATGTTTGACTTCAGGGTGGTCCAGCAGAGACTCAGCTCTATCTTCTTTTTATTGATTACCTCCTATCTATGTAGTGGAACGTGGATGCAAATTAATAGTAGCATTGGTTTCCTTGGCATCAGGCATCAGCAGAGGCCATGGGTGAGAAAGAAGTAGGAGAGGGGTCCATAGAGGGATTGAAGAGGATTGGATGGCAGAAAAAGAGCATTTTCTAATTGATTCAGCTTAGCTGCATGGTCACCAGCACACGTGTACGAAGGGCAGACAACCCCCATCTGGAGGGGAGTTTTACCTATAGGAAGATCAGTCACATCTTAGGGTGTCTTTCCTTGGTGTCATTCTCCAACTTCCCTTACCAGTGTTCTTGCCTTACGTATGTCATCTTTCTGTGCAGCATGTTTTGATTAAGTGGGCTTTCTCAATTGTGGTTGGTTGCAATTGGGAAATTTTCCAGAGATATTCCAAACGGAAGATGCAGAGCCAGACATTTTAAGCCTGCGTTCATTAAGTGTACAATGAATTGACAAGATAACATCCTACGTGTTGTAGAAGGACACCTCCAGCACTGAAATGTTAGGATAAAATCTTTATTCTCTGAGTATTTATGAGCCTTTCAATCAGGGCTTGGAGCGCCAGGTTAATCACCTTAGAGATAATCACATTCTGTAATTTTTTCCTTGTAATGGGGAGTCAGTTATTTTTTGGCGACAATTTCTTCATTTTTTGATATCTCTATACCTCAAAAATGTTCTTGTTTGTGTTAATGCAGACTGTTCTACTTGTGTTTTTTTTTTTCCTGCCATGCTGCATGCCTCTTTTTTAATATGATAGCCCTCAAAATATTGGAAGCCCTGATGCCATGAAACCTTCTTTTTATGCTATGCTTTCCAGATGGCTTATCTGTTTGCCCTCCATTCAAAAGTTTCTGATTTGTCAGCATGACATCCAGGAACAGACAGAAGCAATCTTGCCTTTCCAGACTCTACTGGATCGAACTATGCCTTTGATCTGAATCATATAATATTTCAGTCCTCACTATCACAGACTAGCTTTTTGGCTTCATTTTTGACTCACAGTGAGGGTGTGGTCATCTATCACCAGTTGGTATTTGGCTTTTGGTTCTTCCCCATAGCTGCTGTCAACTCAGCTTTCTCAACTTGTTTTAGGGAACATTAAACATTGACATAGTGAAGGGCTGTGAAGATCATGTGTTTTACCCTGTGTACTTACTGCATGGAGAAAATGAGACTCGGATAGGTTAAGTGCACGGACCAGGTCTTCACAGATAGTAAACAGTGAAAGCTGGACAAGGCCCACCTTCACTGGGTCTTGATTTTGTGACATTCTTCTGACAACTGTTAAGATGCATTATGTTTATTTTGACTTATCAAAAATTTTCCAAATCACCATTTTTCTTGACGTTTCAAGATATTACAGTATAAACGTTTAAAAAAAAAAAAACATCTTCAGTCTAAAACCGTTCTGAGATGTGGCCCTGCAGTGTAGTTTAAGCTAAGTTGGCTGTTTGGTGCCTGCTCTGCAGAGTGAAGCCTTCTTGATAAAAGCTTTGTGGTCCCACTCTGCCCGTATCTGTAGGGGTACACCTGGCCCTCTCTCTCTCCAGCCTCCGCTGTTTAGTTTGGGTTTCATGTCTTAAAGCCAGGTGGCTTGAGCACGGACAGTCACAGCCTTCCAAACAGCCCCCAGCCCCGGTGAGGTAAAATTCTGCCTAGGACAGCAGCTTCAGATGGAGAAGTTCCTGGAGACTCTGGAGGAAGACAACAGTGACTTGCATGCCTTCTTTTTCCCCACACCATTAGAAAATGTCGCTCCCTCTCGTCCCGCAGCAATAACGACGACGAGGACCTGACCCCGGAGCAGAAGGCCGAGCGCGAGAAGGAGCGGAGGATGGCCAACAACGCCCGCGAGCGCCTAAGGGTGCGCGACATCAACGAGGCTTTCAAGGAGCTCGGCCGCATGGTGCAGCTCCACCTCAAGAGCGACAAGCCCCAGACCAAGCTCCTGATCCTCCACCAGGCCGTGGCGGTCATCCTCAGCCTGGAGCAGCAAGTCCGAGGTCAGTGGCAGGTGCCCGGCAGCGGGAATGAGCTGCGGCCACTGCCCTGGGCAGCAGGGCGTGGACTCAGCCGCTTGGCCCAGAACATCCCTCCCATGGCATGACGAGGGCTGCGGGGCTTAGCATCCTTGCTTGGCTGTTTTATGCTGTGAAATGACTGCAGACCCGCCAGGCAGTTCAGCTCTTGCGAGCACCTACCCCTGAGCGGCTGCAGTGGGGAGCGAGTCTCCCCGCCCTGCCCGTCTGTGCTGTCCACGCGTTTGCAGTGGACACGGGGCGCCTCTGCCCGAAGGCTGACCTGGACTCAGTGCTCTGTGCTTCCCTCTCCCACAGAAAGGAATCTGAACCCGAAAGCGGCGTGTCTGAAGAGAAGGGAGGAAGAAAAGGTGTCCTCGGAGCCTCCCCCACTCTCCCTGGCAGGCCCTCACCCTGGAATGGGAGACGCATCAAATCACATGGGACAGATGTAAAAGGGCAAGTTGGTTTCCGCTGTTTCTGCATTCTCTCCTCTGCGCTTTCACCGAGGGAGGCTTCAGCCATCAAAGTCACATCTTGCCCAAATTCATAGATAATTTGGGGGGAAAAAAGGGAGAGTTTTAAAATAAAGCATTTACTTCTTCTGTTACAAGCGTATTAATTAATTTTCCTCTCTTTTTCCCTTCTCAGGTCCAAGTTGCCACATTGCTTCATTAATACAAGAGACCACTTCCTTAACAGCTGTATTATCTTAAACCCACATAAACACTTCTCCTTAACCCCTTTTTTGTAATATAAGACAAGTCTGAGTAGTTATGAATCGCAGACGCAAGAGGTTTCAGCATTCCCAATTATCAAAAAACAGAAAACAAACAAAAAAAAAAAAGAAAGAAAAAAGTGCAACTTGAGGGGCGACTCTCTTTAACATATCATTCAGAATGTGCAAAGCGGTGTGTGCAGGCTGAGACGCAGCCCAGAGACTGAATGGCAATCTTTCCACACTGTGGAACAATGCATTTGTGCCTAAACTTCTTTTGGAAAAAAAAATATAATTAATTTGTAAGTCTGAAAAAAATATTTAATTTAAAAAATTGTAAACTTGCAATAATGAAAAAGTGTACTTCTGAAGAAAACTACATGAACGTTTTTGTTGGTATTCAAGTCAGCTAGTGTTTGTAATTACTGGATATTGAATAAGGGAAGCCCGGCTGCCCTAGTAACAAAACCAGCAAACGTCCTGATGACAACGAAGTGATGACATTAGCCATTCCTTAGGGTAGGAGGAACAGATGGATCTTATAGACCTATGACAAATATATATATAAATATATATATAAATATATATTAAAAATTTAGTGACTATGGTAAGCTTTTGTTCATTTGTTTCAGACTTTTTTCTCCTGTAAAAAAATAGTACTGATTAACTTTTTTAAAAGAAAGATTTTACTGTAAATATGGATTTTTTTTTTTTTTTTGGTCTTATTTCTGTCCCTTTTCCCCGGTTTGTTATCGTAACCTGTAGTGCCAACTCTGCTTCCGGAGGGGTGGTGCAGGATGAAATGCTGACCCTGATGTTGCTTTTCATTCATAAATAAGTAGAAAGTTGTTTCTCCAGTCTTTTGGGAACACAGGACTTAAAAGTCACATCATGTGTAGATATTACAAGCAGCATTACCAAGACATGGCAAAAAGAGTGTGTCTGAAATGTAATGTTGCGTTTGGGACCCTCTTCTGGGATTTTCAGAGGTACAAGGTTAGAATGCTACAATGTTACCACTGTGCCTTCCAATGTTTATATCATCGGAAACATAACATAATCAAAGTGGCTGTGATTTAACAAAATGATTAAAGTGTTACCTACATGTGTAGCCGAAGTAGTGTGCAGTGAGGCGTTTCTGAATACATGGTCAGATTTTTGGAAAAAAACAAAAACAAAAAAAACAAAGTTCAAAAACCATCAAATGAGAAAATTGCAAGTAGTGTGACAGAGCTGATTGATTTTGTTGCTTTCTTGATTTTTTTTTTCAAAATGGGTTTACTAAGATGTAGATGACTAAACTGCCTCCTCCTTTTGTCTGAAAAATGCCAATATTCAATCATCATGCAGCATTATAACAAGCCTTATAAGTCCTAAAGCATTAAGTTGCACTTTCTTGAGGAGGGGCAGTGCAGTATTTCTCTGGCCAGTATGAATGAAGTTTATACTTAACATATTTGATAGAAACATAGATCAAGCTATGGCACAGCAACTCACCAGATAGCTAGCTTTGACGTCTGGGCACAACTGAACCAACTCCCATCGTGAATCTTTATAATGATTGACTTTGGTGTATAGTGCAGTAAACAAATAGTGCTCCTAGTTAAGTATTTGTCAGCATCCTTTTGTCTCTAACTCGTTTCTATTTTTACAGCCACACAATCTTGGCATGTATTAAGAAAAAAAAAATCCCTGTTCAAGTAGTTTTTTCCACCTATCAGCACTGAGTAAATGCCATAAATCCATCGAAATGGTCTAAATGTTCCATCTGTTCTCCTGTTTTGCCAGTTATATAGTAATGAAATACATTTGTAAATTTTATGCAACAAATGGCAAACGTATCATTATTTTGAAATTGTGTATGTAAAAGTTATATTTTTACATGTAGACTCTTGTTATTATGTGTTTTAATACATTGTATCAGTTTTTGTTTTTTTTTTTAACTGTGTGGTTTAAAGTCTCATTTAAATGAAATAGTGAGCTACAAGAATCTGAATTTTATGTTCATTTCTGAAAATGTAAGAACAAATAAGATAGTTACCACGTGGTCATCTTTTACAAACCCATAAACATTTTGATTAGCGCTGTGTGTGTGTATGTGTGTGTGTATGTGTGTGTGTGTGTGTGTTGAAAACTGTAAATATGTTCAGTAGCGATAAAACTAAAATACTTTGATTTGTTGATAAGTTCCTAAAATGTGGAGGTGGATTAAACCTTAGGAGAATAGCAGAAATCAGACTTTATGAAAAGTTTTGAGGCTTTCCTGTGAAATGTACGAACAAAGAGGCTCAAAAGAAGGGCATGGAAGACAATATTGTAGACTTCTCCCTCCTCCTGAGTAACGGAAACCATGTGTACTTGTTCCCTCAGTATGTTAAAGATTTCCTTTTAGTGGTACATTCTGCACTCATTTTGTATAGTCTACCAAGGCGGGTATCCCTAGGAACAATATTATATAGGAAGCAGGTATACTCCGATCACATTCAGGATAAGTGTACAGAAGAAACTACGGTGTTTACTCTTTAGGGAACTGGAAACACTCCCTGCATCGGTGTACATTTTAAGAATGGCACTTTTGATACGCGTTATCATGAAGG